>NW_006978329.1:0-4574 GCF_000164805.1 Carlito syrichta | reverse complement strand
AGGTCATGCTAACGTCAGGGAATCATGTTTGTCAAGAATGAGCAATCATAATATTTTCAGGTTTAATAAGAATACAGTTAACTTTAGAAATTTCATTGTCTCCATTTTCTACTATTGTGGTTTTGGCCTTAGTACATTTACAGCTTATATTTGGGTTTTATTTTTAGAAGCTTTGTTGCTGATGATCAGCTTTATATATTAGGATCAGGAATTAGAAACTTTCAAAGAAATTAGAATAGATATATAGGACTTTAGAATAGCCATTTTGTTGAGAGATTGTAGTCTATTGTTTCAAAAAGTGGCCCACCATGAACCTTGGACTGGGCCACATCTTACAGAGCCCAGCGTGATATTTGGACTGGGCCACATTCTTTAGGAATTGGTTTAAGCTATAATTATGAGCTTCAGTAGCATTATGTAAGTAGTATTAGCATTGAATAGAAAGGCAATAAAGTTTAAGTTAGTCATCATGGTATTGAGTGAGCTTTAGTAGTTATTGATTATCAGAACATCATTAGGCTAGCAGATATTGTTGCACTGCTTTTGAAGGGCATTAACTAGGAAAGGGAACAATAAGACAATCTTGGGGTTTGTCTTTCCTCATACCTGTGAAACAATCTTGTGGGTGGGGGATGCCCCTCTTTCACCTGGCTTTGTGTTCACATGAAAGACTTGTGAGACTGTCTGTCTGATATTTGGGAATAAATACCTCTGTAACTTTCAATAAATGGCTTCTGCTCATTTCACTGAACAGTTGTCCACTTTCTTTCTTTCTCTTTCTTCCTCTTTATATCTATCCTTCCGTCTTTCTTTCTTTTAATATCTGTCCCTTCAGATTCACTGAGGTCACCACATCTTCCAAGGGACTTGCCAAAGTTTGCAGGGGCTGGCCCCTCACAGTAAACGAGTTAACTAGCTGTCTTAACTAGTTGGTTATCGAGTTAGTTAGGTGATTTAAAATTTGGCTGAGTAGGCAATCTACATAGCTGGTTTAACACATTGGCTGACTACTCTGCTGACTTGTTAGCTGGCTTAACTAGCTGACTAACGAGTTGATCCACTAGCTAGCAGGGTTAACTTGTTGCCTGCTTGTTTGCTGAACAAACCAGTCTGCCGACTTGTTGGCCGACTAGATAGCTGACCAAAATTGTCAGCCAACTAGTTGGCTGAACTAACTTGTCAGCTTACAAGTTGGTCCACTAGTCGTCCTATTGATTAGCTGACTTATCTAGTTGGCCAGCTAGTCAGCAGACCGGTTAGCTGCTTAACTAGTCAGCAAGCGAGTGAGTCAACTGGTGAGTTGAATTATCTAGTCAGCCTGTGAGTGAACCAACCGGACAGCTGACTAAACTAGTTGGCCAGTGAATGAGCAAACTGGTCAGTCTAATTTAGTTGACTGGTGAATGTGTCGACTGGTCAGAAGAATTAACAAGTTGGCCTGCGAGTGAGCTGACTTAACTAATTGGCCGGTGAGTGAGCCAACGGGTGAGCTGCCTTAACTATTGGGTCGGCTAGTGAGCCCACTGGTGAGCTGACTTAACAAGTCATCTGGCAAGCAAGGCAACAAGTTAGCTGTCCTGTTGGCTTGAGAGAGAGAGCCAACAAGTTTGTTGACCTGTTGGCTGGTGAGCAAGTCGACTAGTTCGCTGACCAGTTGGCAGGCGAGCAAGCTGACTAGTTATCTGACCTGATGGAAAGCAAACAAGCCCACTACTTAGCTGACCAGATAGATGAATTGCTAGCCAACTAGTTAGCTAAGTAACTAGCTGATTTGCTAGCTGATTTGACTAGATAGCAGACAAGATAGCTGGCTATCTAACTGACATAACTAGCTAGTAAACAAGCTAACTAACTCTCTAGCTTGCTAAATTAACTAAGCCAGGTATCTGGCTACTGGCTAACTGACTTAACTATCTAGCTGACTAGCTAGCTTTCTAGCTAGCTGACTAAACTAGATAGCTGACTAGTAACCTGACTAGCTAGCTGATTTAACTGTCTAGCTGGATAGTTAGCTGACACGATAGCAGACTTAACTAGCTAGCTGGTTAGCTAGCTGACATATCTAACTGAGTAGCCTGTTGGCTTTCTTGCTGGCTAGCCAGGTGACTTAACTTGCTAGTTGCCTGGTTGGATATATGGCTAGCCGCTGACTTAACTAGCTACCTACCTGACTGGCTAGCTAGCTAGGCAGCCAGCTAGCTAGCTAGCAGGCTGGCCACCTGGTTAGCAAGCCGGGATACAAAGATAGTCACCTGTATGGAGAGTGAGACAGCCAGCCAGCTTAACTAGCGAGCCACCCTGCTATTCATCCGGCTACCCAACCAGCATAACTAGCTGGCTACCTAACTGACCAGCCTACTAAGAAACCAGTTTAACTGGCCAGCCACATATCTAGGCAGCTGGCTAACCAGCTGACTTAACTAGCTGACTTATCTAGATGGACATATTGCTAGCCAGCTGCTTTAAATAGCTAGCCACATAGCTAGTCAGCAGGCTAGCCAGCTCACTTAACTGCCTGACTTAACTAGCTAGCAATCCAGCTAACCAGCTTACTTAATTAGCTAGCTACCTACCTAGCCATGTGGCTAGCCAGCTGACTTAAATAGCTGATTTAACCAGCTAGCCAGCTGGCTAGCCAGCTGACTTAGTAAGCTTTCTACCTGGTTGGCTAGACAGCTAGCCAGCTTGATTAACTAGGTAGCTACCTGGCTGGCTAGCTGGCTAGGCAGCCATCTAGCTAGCTAGTGATCTGGCCAGCTGGCTAGCCAGCTGGCTTAAATAGGCAGCCGTCTGACTGGACAGTGGGATAGAAAGCCAGCTTAACTAGTCAGTCATCTTGCTGGTCAGCTGGCTAGCCAGCCGGCTTCATTAGCTGTCCACCTACCTGACCAGCCAGCTTACCAGTCATCTTAACTTGAAAGCCACCTGACTAGACAGCTGACTAGCCAGCTGACTTAACTAGCTGACTTAACTGGATAGCCATCGGTCTAGCCAGCTGACTTAACTAACTAGCCACCTAGCTAGCCAGCTGGCTAGTCAGCTCACTTAACTAGCTGACTTAACCAGCCAGCCAGCTGGCTAGCTACCTGACTTAAGTAGCGAGATACCTAGCTAGCTAGTTGGCTTGCCACTTGAATTAACTAGCTGACTTATCCAGCTAGCCAGCTGGCTAGACAGCTGAATCAAATATCTGATAAAACTGGTTAGACAGCTGGCATGCCTGCTGACTTAACTAGCTGACATCTCCAGCTATCTAGGTGGCTACCAAACTGACTTAACTAGCTAGATACTGACATATGCCACTGGCTTGCCTGCTGAATTAACTACCTAGCTACATAGCTAGTCAGCTGGCTAGTGAGCTGAATTAACTAGGTGACTTAACAGGTAGCCAGCTGGCTAGCCAGCTGATTTAACTAGCTAGCTACATAGCTAGCCACCTGCGAAGCCAGATGAAATAACTAGCTGACTTAAATAACTAGCCAGCTGGCTAGCCAGCAGAATTAACTATGTTGGAACCTAGCTATCCAACTGGCTAGCCAGCTCACTTAACTAGTTTACTTAACTAGTTAGCCAGCTGGAACAGCTAGCAGACTTAACTAGTTACCCAACTAACTTAACTAACTCTACCTAGCTATCTAGCAGGCTAGTCAGCAGACTTAAGTAACTGACATAATTTGCTAGTCTGCTTGCTAGTCAACTGACTTAAGCTCACTACCCAGCTAGCCAACTGGCTAGCCAGCTGACTTAACTAGATGACTTAAATAGCTGGACTGCTTGCCAGGCAGCTAAATTTACTAGCTTGCTATATAGCTAGCCAGTTGGCTAGCCAGATGATTTAACTAGGTGACTTAAGTAGGTAGCTAGCTGATTAGCCAGCTAACTTAAGTAACAATCTACCTAGCTAGCCAGCTGAATATCGAGCTGACTTAACTAGGTGTCTTTACTAGCTAGCCAGTTGGCTAGACAGCTGACTTAACTATCTAGTTACCTAGGTAGCCAGCTGACTTAACTAGGTAAGTTAAGTAGATAGCTGGCTAGAAGGCTGACCTAACTGCCTAGCTACCTAGCTAGCCAGCTTAGTAGACAGCTGAGTTAACTAGGCAACTACCTACAGACCCGCTGGATTGCCAGTTGACATAATTACCTAGCTACCTACCTAACAACCTGGCTAGTGAGCTGACTTAACTAGGTTACTTAACTAGCTGGCTACCTGGCTAGCCAGTTGACTTAACTAGCTAGCTACCCACAGAGGCAACTGTCTAGTCAGCTGATTTAGCTCGCTGAAATAACTAGCTAGCATGCTGACTTCACTAGCTGGCTTAGCTACCTGGCTTAACTAGCTAGCTACCTAGATAGCAATCTAGCTATCCAGCTAATTTATCTAGCTTATTTAACTAGCCAGCTTGCTGACATAACTAGCTGACTTATATAGCTAGTTTCCTAGCTAACCAACTGACTTAACTAGCTGAAATAATTAGCTAACTTGATGGATAGCCATCTGCCATAACTAGCTTTTTAACTAACTAACCAGTTGGATAGCCAACTGACTTAACGAGCTAACTTAACTAGCTAGG
>NW_006978328.1:0-368 GCF_000164805.1 Carlito syrichta | reverse complement strand
TAGTCAGCTCGCTAACAAGCCAACAGGTCACATAACTTGAGTCAGATAGTAGGCTAGTTAACTAAAGGGTTAAGTCAACTGGTTAAGTCAGCTAGCCAGCTAGTTAGCAAACGGGTTGAGTCAGCTGGTTGAGCAGGCTAGCTAACTAGTTAGCTAACTAGTTAATTCAGCTGGATAAGTCAGATAACAAGCTAGTTGGCTAAGGAGTTAAGTAACCTTCCTGAGTCGGCTAACAAGCTTGCTAGCTAATGAGTAAAGCCAGATAAATAAGAAAGCTAGCTAGCACGTTAGATGACGAGTAAGCTAACTAGCTAGCTAGCTGGTTAAGTTAGCTGGCTAACCAGCTGGCTAGCTAGTTAAGTCACCTA
>NW_006978327.1:0-723 GCF_000164805.1 Carlito syrichta | reverse complement strand
TCATCCAATTTTACACTTAAGATAGTACCCTGATATAGTGCACAGTATACTAAAATTTCAAAATATAACACAAATAAGTCATTTTTGTTACTGTCTTTCATAACAACCCTTATCAAGCCCACTGTTATAGCATAAATACAAAGTTTCTTTACTTGGGCACAAAAGATGATTCACAATTTGTCCTCAGCTTACTTTTCCAACCTCATTTCCTTCCAACTAGATTCAGGTACTTGATATTTCTCCCACAATAAACTTGTCACAATCCCTTAGTGCATGAATGAGAATGGGTCTTTTCTGGAATATTGGATTCAGTGTAGTAAGTTTTAAAGCTATGTATAAATGATAAAGTGAAACATATCCAGTGGAAAACTGTTGGTCTGAATACTCTGCAGAAGACACTGTGTGATTCAGAACCTATATCAAATGACTATCAAGAGACAAAGGAACGCTAATCTGGAGGTAATAGGAATTAATTAAGAATAAAAGATCACTTTCTTAAATTAAAATATAAGTATAAAAGAGATACATTCTTTGAGGTTAAAGAAGCAAAAACTTAAGATCAATGTAAGAAATAAGGTTATTTTTAAATATCCTTAAACGACAAATATCAACCCTTCTCAGGGCAGAACTACACATCTGACCAAACTGAACTGGTGTAAGACTATAGAATGGATCATAAACTTCTAGAATGCTAGGTACCAAAGCAAAAATAGGAGGAGGAGG
>NW_006978326.1:0-748 GCF_000164805.1 Carlito syrichta | reverse complement strand
AAAAACATCAGAATTGCACACAGATTCTCAACTTCACATGGTGTGTTCACAGGGCGACTTGCATTAGAGCCAGGAAAAATGGGATTGGGTGGGAAGAAATGTCCCTTGGTGAGGTATGTGTCCCTGGCCTTTTGTGGCAGAACGTCCTCGTTGCTGAGTCAGAGGGTTGGTCTTCCTGGGGATCATTTCTCACATCAGAGAGGACAGCCAGTAACAAACCGACCAGGGAGTCACGGGAACTCCTGAAAAAGCGGGGGGGTATTGGGACTGGAAGGTGTTGAGCTTGGGGAACCCTTGTATGTGTGCTTCTGAGAGGAGGAGGATTGAGGGCAGAAGGCTTTCAGGAGAATGTTTTTCTTTCTTTCTTTCTTTCTTTCTTTCTTTCTTTCTTTCTTTCTTTCTTTCTTTCTTTCTTTCTTTTCTTTCCTCACTATGTTGCCCAGGCTGCTCTAAAAATGCACCACTCAGGCCACACTCTTGGCCTGGGCCTCCCAAACTGCTGCGATCAGAGGCTTTCCATTTTGTTGACATCATGGTCTTCCTGCCTGGTCTTGAACTCTGGGCTGGAGATGATCCTCCAATCAAGGCCTGCCCTCCCCCAAGATTTTCTTGGTTTTGGGGTGGTCGAGGTGGATTCTTGCTATGGTGTCCAGCCTGGTCTTGAGCTCCTGGGTTCTGGCCATCTTCCTGTATCGGATGCCCTGACAGCCCTGGAGACATGTGTGAGTTGCCTGGCTGTCCCCATCCC
>NW_006978325.1:0-4597 GCF_000164805.1 Carlito syrichta | reverse complement strand
TAGGTCTATAGGCCAATGGATCAGGACAGAGAATGAAATTCTCAAATTCTCAACCAACTCTTCTTTGAAAAAAACTCCAAGACCCCTGGGTAATTGAAAACATTTTCAGAAAATGATACTGGGAAAAGGCTGACCACATGAACAAGGTTGAAACTGGACCCATATCTATCACCATACACATTAACTCTAAATGGACCAAAGACCTAAACGTACAACACCACATTATAATAATCTTAGAAAACACAGGAGACACCATTATGGAAACTGGAACCGGAAACTAATTCCTCGTGAGAACCCTAAATACCCATACCGTAATAAGTAAGTTAGAAAAGTGGGATCTCATCAAATTAATATACTTATGCAAAACTAAAGAAAACACCAGAAGAGCAGGGATACAGTCAACAGAGTGGGAAAAACGATTCTCCTTCTATATATCTGTAAAAAAGCATAATATCTAGGATCCACAAGAAACTCTAACACTCAGAAAAATCAGACAAACATTCCCTTTGAAAAGTGTACAAAATACGTGATTGGACACGTTTCATAAGAAGAGATACGGGCAGGCAACAAACACATTAAAATTGCTCAACCTCACACTTCATCAAAGAAATGCAAATGAGACCACTTTGAAATACCGCATACCCACTGTAAGACTGGCCATCACTAATAAAACAAACAGTAACAGAGGCTGGTAAGGATTTGGGAAAAATAAATGCTTCTGCACTGCATGTGGACTGAAAAGTAGAGCAACATCTTTGGAAAATAGTGTGATGGTTTCTAAAGGGACAAGATATTTACCTACCATGTGACTCAGTAATTCTACTATAGAGAATATACCTGGAGGAACACAAATCATATTACAGAAAAGATACCTGCACAAGTATGTTTTTTGCAGCTCTAATCACAATTGCAAACAACATGGTACCAACCATGTTGCCCATCAAAGCATAAATGGATAAAATAAATGTGGTATATACACAGTGGAATATTATGCAGCCTTAAAAATGGACAGATATAAGGATTTTGTTGAACGTTTGATGGCTATGAGATAGGTCGTTTTCAGTGATTTATCACAGAAACAAACAGAGTTCCATGTGTTCTCACTCATGAGCTGAACTTGATCACTCTTAGTGCTGTAAGAAAGTGATTGGTAGTCGTGGAAAACTGTTTAGGGCTAGGGGTGAGAATGGCAGTGGAAGGATACTGCTAAGGAAGCAAGGGGCATACCTCATCAAACAGGGACCCTGCATAATCAATGTTTGTATATCTAACTGTGAATTGTACCCCACGTTTTTTAAAAAATTACAATAAATTAAATAGATGAAAGCAGTAAAACATGCAGCTGACTTTATTTTATTTTTTATTTTTTTATTTTAAAAATGGTTGCAATTCAGGTTTGGGCCTAGAAATGTTCATTATGCAGGGATTGATTTTTAAGAATTGTATAATACAACAATGATATCTCCTTTCCCTTTTAATACGTTGGAATACATGGTATAATTCTGCCTTCAAAATTCACAACTACAATGTTTCTCACATAAATTATGAATGCTTTATTCTGCCTAAATTGAAACTTGTTGAGATTCCAGAACTATATCATTCTTAGAAAACTGAACCTTGAAATTCAATGTACCTAAGGGATATTAAAAGGCAGAATGCATAATAAATCTTAAAAATTTTAGGAAAAAAACATTATCTTAATTTAATACAGCTTTTCCATTCTTAAAATTTGTATACATTTTCTTGATGCACGTTGTGTTTTCTGCTTGTTAATTTTTATAAAATGTTAAATATGCAATCCTAGAGAAAAGTTTCCCTTATATAATTGGAGGAAATATAAAATCACATTCCCTTTATATTTTAACCCAATTTATATTTTTAAAAGTGTATTTCCAGCTGGGCTTGGTGGCTCAGCCTGTAATCCCGCGCCTTTGAGAGGCTGAGGTGAGTGGATTGCCTGAGCCCGCGGGTTCGAGACCCGCCTGAGCAGCAAGACCTCATCTCTACAATAAATCAAAAAAATCAGCTACTTGGAAGGCGGAGGCGGAAGGATCGCCGGAGCACAGCGGGTCGAGGCTGTGGTGGCCGGGAGCGGACACTGCACTCCAGTCTGGGCGAACGAGTGAGACTCCACTCAAAAAAAAAAAAATAAAAAGAAAAACAAAAGTGTATTTCCTTGGAATTCCCTAATATTTTGTCTACCTATGATATAATGTTATACTCTGCACCTAAATATCCAATTAATGTGATACTTTGAGCCATCAATCATTTAAAATGAGGAACACAGAGAAAAGAGAATTTGGAGCCCAATATATATAAAACAAAATTACATGGAGACTTACAAAGTAGTAAGTATTTGGGCTCTGCATTAGTATATAATTTTAGATAATTGAATATTTTGGAAAACTGATTATGATCTTAGAAAAAGCAATGTTAATATCCTCTAGGAAAAACTGATCAAAGGCAGTAACACAATACTAAAAATATCCAAAAGTTTGTAAACTAAAGAAAGTGCTAAAAAATTATTTGGTTGTGCTATAACCAAGCTCCTACAGGACTCCATTACCATAATAATAAATGACTACCTCGTTATCAACGCACTCAGGTCCCTTCCAGGTTGGGAGTATCTCGCTCTTCTAAATGCAAACTACTTTTTAAAAAAGACTACTTGGTTTAAAGCATTCTTGAATGGTTACTTATCCCTGGAGAAATTTTTGGATAGGTGTGAACACATGGTTCTCTTCACTTTTTGGGAATGAAATCCACCATGTCTACTGCATTTGGCAGAGCACTGTACACAAGTGCTTGAAGCCTAAGGATTTCTCAGTAGTCACAGTCCCTTCCATTATGATGTCAAAATTCTGTGGCTGATGTCATAAAAAACAATTTAATATGCTTGTTTTCATGACTTTACTTACCTCTTTTAATGTAAAAATTAGCCTTTTTGTCAATCTACAGATTCAATGAAATGACCGTTCATTTGACATCCTTTTTCTCAGACCTGGAAATTACAATAAAGTATTCATATGAAACCATAAAGAATCATGAATAGCCAAAAGAATCTTATCAAAAGAAACAAAGCAGGAGCTATCGCAGTTAAAGACTTCAAACTTTACTATATGTTTACAGTAATCAACACAGCCTGGTATTCGTACAAGAATAGGTCCATAGGCCAATGGATCAGGACAGAGAATGAAATCCTCAAATTTTCAACCAACTCATCTTTGAAAAAATCTCCAAGACCCATTGGGTAATGGAGAACATATTCAGGAAATGGTGCTGAGAAAAGGCTGACAACATGCAGAAGATTGAAACAGGACCCCTGTCTATCACCATACACATTTACTCTAAATGTATCAAAGACCTAAACGTAAAACATCATATTATAACAATCTTAGAAAATACAGGCGAAACCATTAGGGAAACTGGAACCGGAAACTAATTTATCTTCATAGCCCTAAGAATTGTATAATACGCCAATAACTCCTTTTCCTTTTAATATGTTGGTATACATGGTATAATTCTGCCTTCAAAATTCACAACTACAGCGTTTCTCACATAAATTATGAAAGTTTTATTCTGCCTAAATTGAAACTTGTTGAGGTTTCAGAACCCATGCCTTAAGACGTAAGTTAGACAAGTGGGATCTCATCAAATTCATACACTTCTACAAAAAAAAAAAAAGAGAAACCATCAGAAGAGCAGGGATACAGACAATAGAATGGGAAAAACTATTCTCTACATATATATGTGCAAAAAGGAATAACATCTGGGATCTACAAGGAACTCAACCACTCAGAAAAATCAAGCAAACATTGCCTTGGAAAAGTGTGTAAAATACGTGATTGGATACTTTTCATAAGAAGAGATACGGACATCCAGGAGACACATAAAAATTGCTCTGCCTCACTCATCCTCAAAGAAATGCAAATGAATTCCCTTTGAAATACCACATACCCCTTGTAATACTGGCCATCATTAATAAAACAAACCATAACAGATGCAGGTCAGGATTTGGGAAGAAATAAATGCTTCTACACTGCACGTGGACTGAGGAGTAGAGCAACATCTTTGGAAAACAGTGTGTTGGTTTGTAAAGGGACAAGATTTTGACCTACCATGTGACTCAGTAATTCCCCAGGAAGGAATAAGCCTGGAGGAACTGAAATCATTTTACAAAAAAGATACCTGTAGTAGTATGTTTTTTACAACTCTAATCACAATTGCAAAAAAAAATGGTACCAACCAAGTTGCCCTTAAACAGGAATGGATAAAATAATTGTGGTATATAAACAGTGGAATATTATGCTGCCATAGAAAAGGACAGATAGAATGATTTTGCAGAACGTTTGATGGATATGATGTAGGTCATTTTCAGTGATTTATCACATAAACAAGAAAAGAGTTCCATGTGTTCACACTCATGAGCTGAACTTGATCACTTTTAGTGCTGTAAGGAAATGATTGGCAGTAGTGGAAAACTGTTTAGGGGGATGATTGAGATTGGCAGTGGAGGGGTACTGATAAGGAAGGGAGGGGCATACCTCATCAACCAGGGACCGTGCACAATCAATGTTTGTGTGTCTAACTCTGAATT
>NW_006978324.1:0-1209 GCF_000164805.1 Carlito syrichta | reverse complement strand
TCTTAGAAGTTGTCAAAATAGTTAATTTATCTCCTTTCACTCATTTCATATGCTTAGCTATATAATAACTTAAAATTTTTATTGGCAAATCAATGTTGCAAGTTGGCTGTCAGGGTTTTTTATTGCAGGGAGTGAGAATTTTATTATAATTAATTCATTTTTATTATTTAAACTTTGATTAATTCTAAGAAATATTTGAAGTTACTGTGAGATATTTGAAAATCTAAAGAATTAATTTAGGAGAGTCTCAATGACCATGAAGATATATAAGATTCAATTCAACGCGATGTAATGAAAACATTGTAATATATTTTGACACAACCCATTCATTTGATATATTGTTTATCATATCTATGTATTTCAGGAGCCCATAGTCATAAACTTTGAATATTCTTTTTAAAAATCTCTGATAATTGAAGTGAAATTAATTGTGATGTGAAATAATAAAATTGTAAAACATTATTGTAGCCTGCAGATTATTAATTGTTACTGAACTTTTTTATTCCTTACTAAAAATTGACATGTTCTACCCATCTCCATGGACAGACTAATGTGTGGTTTTAGATAAATCATCCAATGTATTTTGTAATAAGAACCAAAAGATTTTTTTCATTAGAAGTAATAAATTATTCCTTAGGTTTATTTTTAACAAAGCAATTTTTATCAAGACCTGTCTTGCTAAGTATAACAACAACAATGGGGAAAATCAAAATCTCTCACATTACCTGCTTCTATAATTGTTCATGCATAAAGTATGCTTGAAGCCTTTAAAGAAGAGATTCTGCAGGTGGAATACTAATTTTGTGAATACTATAATTTCACATCTGCTATCCAATTTCATGTCTGCTATCCATGTTCAATTTGAGGAGCAGCTGAGGCTTTATGGAAAACTTTGTAAAACATTCTATTTAGAAGCAATTCTTGTTCTTTGCATTATGTGCTCTGGGTATTTTTCATCCTTTGTGTTTTATTTTGAGAACATTTGTATGAAAACAACATCTTTGTTTCTTACAAGCACATCTGCTCTTGCTGCTTATAGATTACGAGAAGTCATCATCCTCTGTGACATCATAATCATTTCCATGGCAACCAGCTTGGCTTATGCTTTTTGAAAAATATAATAAAAAGCTATGGAATATTAGCAGCAGCAAAGAGTTTATTTCAGACAGATACATATTAACTTCTCATTTCAGTGATCTGCACCCACTG
>NW_006978323.1:0-834 GCF_000164805.1 Carlito syrichta | reverse complement strand
CCTAGTTAATTCAGCTGGATGGCCAGCTGGCTAGCTATGTAGCAAGCTAGTTAATTCAACTGGCTATAAAGTATGCCAGCTAGTTAAGATAACTAGTTAAGTCAGCTGGCTAGCTAAATGGCTGGCTAGGTAGTGCCCTAGTTAAGTCAGTTGGCTAGACAGCTGGCTAGCTAATTATGTCAGCTAGTTAAATCAGCTTGCTATCCAGGTGGCTAGAGAGGTAGAGAGCTAGTTAAGTCAACTGGTTAGCCACCTGGATATCTAGTTAATTCAGCTACTATAGTCACCTGGATGACCAGCTGCCTAGCTCATTAATTAACTAGTAAAGTAAGCTGGCTAACCAGCTGTCTAGCTATTTAAGTCACCTCGTTAAGTCAGTTGGCTAGCCACCTCGCTAGCTAGTTAAAAATTTAGTTAACTTAGATGACTAGAAAGCTGAGTAGCTAGCTATTTCAGCTAGTTAAGTGATATTGCTAGCAAGGTAGATAGCTAGTTAAGTCAGATAGCTATATAAGCTAACTAGCTAGTTAAGTCAGCTAATTAAGTCACCTAGAAAGGTAGTTAGCTAACTAGGTAGCTAGCTAGTTATTTCAGCTAGTAAATTCAGCTGGCTAGGTGGGTAGCTAGCTAGTTAACTCAGCTAGTTAAGTCAGCTGGCTAGCCAGCTGTCTTGCTGGGTAGCTAGCTTGTTAAGTCAGTTGGCTAGCCAGCTGGCTAGCAAGTTAAGTCACCTAATTAAGTCAGCTCGCTAGTCAGCTCTTTAAGTAGTTAGCTAGGTAGTTAAGTCAGTTGGCAAGTCAGTGGGATACTTGGGTAGATAGCTATTTATGTCAT
>NW_006978322.1:0-405 GCF_000164805.1 Carlito syrichta | reverse complement strand
TTTGCTCCAGACATGTAATAAGGTGTGGCTTAGAGACAGCAAGTCCTGTTTAATTAGAAAAAAGTAACATGACTCTTGCTAAGGTTCTAGTATTTGATCAGTAGAGAACACATTATACAAGATTCTAGAAAATTAACCCCAAAATACGGTTTCCCAATAAAACCTTTAGAACATTTAGATAGAATTTTCAATGTATTGGTTTCTTTTTATTCTAAGTTGGAGTCTCACTCTGTCACCCAGGCTGGAGTGCAGGGGAAAAGCTCATAGCTACCCCAGTGCTCACCTGTTGGGCTCAGGTAATTCTTCTCCCTCAGCCTACCAAGTAACCAGTACTATAGGTGTGCATTACCACTCCCAGATAATTTTTTGATTTAGTGTAGAGATGGGGTCTTGTCAAGTTGCCCG
>NW_006978321.1:0-309 GCF_000164805.1 Carlito syrichta | reverse complement strand
CCATTATATGAGTGAGAACATGTGATACTCGGATCTTGTTTCTGTGAGAGGTCACTCAGTATTATAGACTCTAGTTGATCCAGGTTGCCTCAAAATTCATGATTTTGTTCTTTTTTATGGCTGCGTAGTATTTCATCATGTATATGCACCACTATTTTTAAATCCAGTCCTCTTTTGATAGGCAGCATGGTTGTTTCCAGGTTATGGCTATTGTCAACAGTGCTGCGATAAACATACATGTGCAGGTATCTTTTTTATAGAGTGATTTGTGTTCTTCAGGATATATTTCCAGTAGGGGGATTGTGGGCT
>NW_006978320.1:0-440 GCF_000164805.1 Carlito syrichta | reverse complement strand
TAGTAGCAGACATTAGCTAGACTCAGATTCAAAGGAAACTCTGCTCGTACACACACTAGAGGCTACAGTTAACCCAATGCAGTTTAATAGCCTCAGGGCATTTCCTATGTGGAGGGGAACTCCAGCAGTCCCACTGTTAGTGACACCTTTTCAGGTCTATTTATTGGGTTCATTATTTGGACTCCTATCAGCCCATTACAACTCAGCTCCATTTTACAACACATCACTATCAGAAATTCAGGTAATTATTCAATCTCAATTTTTCTGACACTATTTTCTCATCTTCTTAAACAGTAAGTTTCTTTAGAGGAAAGTATTTATAATTATACACTTATTTGTGTGTATACCTGTATACATATATTTGTATGTATAAATTTTAAAAGACAAATATTTTTAGATAGCATAAAATTGACTCTAATTTTCATTTCCAAGTTGATCAC
>NW_006978319.1:0-835 GCF_000164805.1 Carlito syrichta | reverse complement strand
TTTTCCAGATGCATTTGCCTCTTAATTCTAAAAATATTTAAATCATCAAATCATTCTATTTTTTTCTTTGTGAATTTTTCATTATTTCAGTGTTTTCATCCATTCATTTATTCTGCAAATTCACTGGAGTGAAAAAGATATCATTTTCCTCTCATGGAATTTTTAACCTAAAGATATTTTTTAAAGTCTTGTTTTTTAATTTGCATATTTGTTTTTTATTTACCTACTGGATTATTTTTAGCCATTTGGAATTTATTTTCTTCTATCATGTGCCAATAACCTATGTCAGGCTTTTATTTTAACAGATGGACATTTTTCCCTCACACTATTTATCAAACATGCCTAGTTGTAAACACATTCATTTCTCGTGGTTTGTAATTCTCACTTTTAAATACAAAAGCCATTAGTTAAATGAAACTTTATGACAGGGAAGACCGGGAAAATTTCCTCTTATTATTCTTTTTTCTCTGACCAATTTCTTTTTTTTTTTTTTTGAGTTGGAGTCTCACTCTGTCACCCAGACTGGAGTGCAGTGGCCGCTCCCGGCCACTGCAGCCTCACCTGCTGGGCTCCGGCGATCCTTTCGCCTCAGCCTTCCGAGTAGCTGGAATTACAGGCGTGCACTACCACGACCGGCTAATTTTTTGATTTATTGTAGAGATGAGGTCTCGCCAAGTTGCCCGGGCGGGTCTCGAACCCGCGGGCTCAGGCAATCCACTCACCTCAGCATCCCAAAGGCGTGGTATTACAGGCTGAGCCACCGAGCCCAGCTCTAACCAATTTCTTAGCTGCTCTTTTTTATTTATTTTTGATATAAATTTTAGAAAGATTCTAT
>NW_006978318.1:0-519 GCF_000164805.1 Carlito syrichta | reverse complement strand
TGGAATGGAAAGAAATACAATGGAGTGGAATGGAACTGAAAGAAGAGGAATGGAATGGAAAGGAATGGTATTGAGAGGAATGGAATGGAAATGATTGGAACGGAAGGGGGAGGAAGGTTCTGTAATGCAATATACAGGAATACAATGAAATGGAGATGAATGGAATGGAGACGAATGGAGAGGAAAGGCATACAATGGAATGTAATGCAGAGGAATGGAATGGAATGGAGTGTAATGGAATGGAATGGATAGGAACGGAATGGATAAAAATGGAATGGAGTGGAATAGAATCAAATATAGACGAATCCAATAGTAAGGAGAAAGAATTGAAAAAGATTGAAAGAAATGTAGAAGAATGGAATAGAAAAGAAGGCAATGGATATAACAGGAAGGGAATGGAATGCAGAAGGGAGACAAATGGAATTTACCGAGTTGAAGGGAATGGAGAACAGTGAAATGGAAGGGAAAGCAATCGAGAGTCATGAAATGTAATGGAATGGAGAGGAATTGAATGGAATG
>NW_006978317.1:0-5291 GCF_000164805.1 Carlito syrichta | reverse complement strand
AGAGGGATGGAGGGAGGTGAGAGAGAGAGAGAAAAGAAATGCACAAAGAAGGCCGGCACAGGTGACTCACACATGTAGTTCCAGTGCTTTTGAAGACTAAAGTAGGGGAATGGCTTGAGGTCAGGAGTTTGAGGCTACCGTAAGTTATGATCACTGCACTCCAACCTGGGCAGCAGAGTGAGAATTGGTCTCAAAAAAAGGGAAAAAAATAAAGTAAGAGAAAACATGTTCACTATTCATTAAGTGGAAGTAGATCCTGATACAGGTCTTCATCCTCATCACCTTCACGTTGAGTAGGCTGAGCAGGAGGAGGAAGAGAAGGGCTTGGTCAAAGTGTCTCAGGGGTGGAAGCGATGAAGAAAGCTCACATATAAGAGGACTTGTGCACTTCAAACTCATGTTGTTCAGGGTCAACTGCACATAAAGTTCTTGCTAAAGTTACCTAGCTGCCGCATTCTCTCCTATGGTTTATGTTACCTGTCACCTACCTTTTCTATTTTTTAACTATGTGAAAATTATTAATAATAATTGTATTATATGTATCATAAGCTTTCATAACCATTAATTACAACTTAAATAAAAATAATCTATGTGGGCCAGGCATGGTGAATCATGCCTATAATCCCAGAACTTTGGGAAGCTGAGGCAGGAGAATGACTTAAGGACAAGAGTTTGAGACCAGCCTGGGAAACATAGCAAGACCCATGACTTAAAAATAAAATTGTATTAATTAGCCAGGCATCGTAGGCAACGCCTGTAGTCCTAGATACTCAGGCGACTGAGTCTGGAAAAATCAGTTGAGCCCAGCAGTTCAAAGTTACAGTGAACTATTATTGCACACTATACTTCAGACTGGGCAATAAGTAAGATCCCATCTCCAATAATGGTAAGAATAATAATAATAATAAAATGCATTTGTACTTCTACTGGCTGATTGACTTACTATACTTTTTTAAAGTTCTCAAGGAAAATTTCACTTTAAGTCCCATAACAAAGTGAGTAAAAGATATGAATAGATAGTTCTTTAAAGAATGCATGCCAATATTTTAAAGTTGATTCCTAGATGTATCCAAATAGGAAAGAGAAAGTTAAATTATCCCTCTTTGCAGACGACAATATTCTAGGCTCAAAAATTCAAGAGAATCTGTCAAAAACCTCCTTGCACTGATAAAGGACTTTGACAAAGTCTCTGGGTATAAAATAAATGTGCAAAAGTCAGTCACATTCCTATACACCAACAGTAAACAAACAGAACCCAAATTAAAAGCACAATCCCATTCATAATAGCCCCCCCCAATGAAATAACCTTGGCATATTCCTAACCAGAGGTCAAAGACCTTTACAATGAAAACTTCAAAACACTGCTCAAAGAAATCAAAGATGACACAAACATATGGGAAAATATTCCATGCTCATGGATTGGAAGAATCAACATTGTTAAGATGTCCATCCTACCCAAGGCAATCTACAGATTTAATGCAATACCCATTAAATCACCAGCAGCATACTTTTCAGACCTGGGAATGGCAATATAGGAATTCATATGAAAACATATTTGACCACAAATAACCAAAACAATTCTCAACAAAAAACAAAAACAAAATGGAAAGTATCACACTCCCATACTTTAAGCTTTATTATAAAGCTACATACAATAGTCAAAACATCTTGGTATTGGTACTAGAACAGGCATAAAGACCAAAGGAACAGGATAGAGATTCCAGAAGCCAAACGTCAATTTCTCAACCAATTCACCTCCAACTAAGCCTTTATCGTCAACCACTGGGAAGAGGAAGAGGAGAAGCTATTCAGTAAATTGTGCTGGGAAAACTGGCTGACCACATACATGAAGAAGTTTAAAACAAGACCCCTACCTATCATCATACACAAAAATGGATCAAAGAGCTAAATGTAAAACCTCAAACTATAAGATCCTTAGAAAATGCAGGTGATATCCATATGGAAATTGGAACTGGCAAGCAATTTCTGGTCAAGACCCCAAGTACCCATACCATAAAACCTCATCAAATTGACAAGCTTCTGCAAAGCCAAAGAAGCCATTGAGAGAGCAGGGACATAGCCCACAGCAGGAAAAAAATTTGTTAACTGTATGTCTGACAAAGGACTAACATCTAGGATCTACAAGGAACTCAAACATGTTGAAAAGAAATGAAAAAACAGTCCCATAAGAAAGTGGGCAAAAGACATGAGTAGACAGTTCTCAAAAGAAGGCATACAAGTAGCCAACATATACATGAAAAAATACCCAGCTTCACTAGTCATCAAAGAAATGCCAATTAAAACCACACCAAGACACCACATAACTCCAGTCAGGGTGACCATCATCAATAACTCAAAAAACAACAGATGCTGGATAGGATACAGGGAAAAGGGAGCACTTCTACACTGTTGGTAGGAGCTTAAATTAGTAAAACCTCTGTGGAAAACAATGTGGCAATTCTTAAAGATCTAGAAATCGACCTCTCATAGCACTCCACAATACCCTTGTTGGGAATATACCCGGAGGAACTCAAATCACTCTATGAAAAAGATTTCTGCACACACATGATTATCGCAGCATTATTTACAATACCAAAAACATGGAACCAACTGAGCTGCCCTTGGAAAGAGGACTGGATTGCAAAATAGTGGAACATATTTGTGATGGAATATAGTGTAATCATAAGGAAAGACAACATTATGAACTTCACAGCAACTTGGATGGACTCAGAGGCTATAATACTGAGTGATCTATCACAGAAACACAATATATTGACATACAAAATTTAACCTGTTGTTACCTGCTCAATTTATTCATGTATAACTTTTAGTTCACTGTATTCAGAAGTGCCTGGTGCTGATGCAACCACTTTGAGACATCTTGTAATTGATATTGGTACATATAGAGTACTGCAATTTTTTAAAATCGGAGTCTCACTCTGTCACCCAGGCTGCAGTGGAGGGCAGAGTCATGGATACCTCAGATTCAACCGGCTGAGCTCAGATCATCCTTCTGCTTTAGCCTTACTAGTAGCTGCAACTAGAGGCACATGCCACTATGCCTGGGTAATTTCTAGACATATTGTAGAGAAGAGGTCTCACCATGTTGCCCAGGCTGGTCTCGAACCTGTGGGCCCAGACAATTCTGTTGCCTCCACCTGCCAAAGTACTGGGATTGCAGGTGTGAGCCACCAAGCCCAGTCGAGTATTGCAATTTTAATACAGTTTTTTTTTCTTAAAATGTGTATACTTTTCTGGCACTCTGTATATGTTGGACACCACTGTTACTATGTATTATCTACATTTTAATTTTTTTCCTGTATGAATGAAGTGTGACAGTTGATTTAATAAAATGTTGCACCACATTCTTTGTGGCTTTACTGTGAGGGTGAAAACTTTCAGTGACTTTCTTTGTTTATCACTTCCTGTTTTCACAGTTTAGGAGCTTTAGGGAAACTTCTGGCTCTCTTCTCTCTGCCCCTATTCTAGATACCCAGGTATGTTGAATTCATGCTGTGAAAGCAGTGGTCTGTCACAGCATGGTTTTGCTATTGGTCAACACCGAGGACCTTTCTGTGTATTCTACTATTGTGTGGCCTCAATGACACCTTAGCTTTCAATTTCATCAGCAGTTGAAATCTTCAAAAGCATCAGCTAAGATAGAAACCTCAGATTTTCTTGCATATCTTAGAATCTTAATTAAACTAGAGCAAGACTTCAACCGCATTCATATATTTTTCTAGTTATTAAGATGTGGTTACTGTATGACTACAAAGAAGATTCCATCAATAAGGGGCCTAATAAGTCCTGTATCTTTTTTTTTCAGCAGGAGTCTCACTTTGTCGCCCAGGCGCATGGCCAGTGCAGACTTGACCTGCTGGGCACGGGTGGTCCAGCGACATGTTGCGAATTCCTGTTGCTTCATATCCTTGCCAGATTTTGATGTTGCCAGTTTTTGAATTTTAGCTATTCTAATAGGTATATAGTGGTATGTTATTGTTGTAGTTTGCAATTTCCTAATGACAGATGATGTAGAGTAGATTTTCCCATATGTTTATCTACAATATATATGTCTCCTTTGGTAAAGTGTATATTAAGATATTTTGCCCATATGGTAACTGGATTTTTAAAAAAATCATTGGATTCTGGGAGTTCTTTGTATATTTTAGATACAAATTCTTTATCAGGCATGTGTTTCCACAAATCTTTTCTCCTAGTCTGCACTTGTCTAATAGAGTCTTTCACAGAACAGAAACTTTTAATTTTAATGAAGTCAAGCTTGTCACTTTTGTTTTTCATGGATTGCACTTTTGGTGTTATGTCTAAAACGTCATTGCCAAATGCAAGGGGACCTAGGTTTTCTCCTATGCTATCTTCTAAAACTTGTATAGTTTTGCATTTTACATTTAGGCCCATGATGCCTTTTGAGTTAATTTTTGTGAAGGGTGTAAGGTTTGCATCTAGAGAAGGATGACGGTGATGATGATGATGCAGATGATGATGACGACGATGACGATTTGGCATGGGAATGCTCAGTTGGTCCAGCACCAGTTGTTCAAAAGACTCTATTTTCTCCATCGAAAAATGAATAAAGATGCCTGCTTGGTCAAAGACAAGTTCACTACATTTGAGTTGGTCTATCTTTGGGTTCTCTATTTTGAACCACTGATCTGTTTGCATATGCTTTTGCCCATACCATACTGTTTTGATCACCGTAGTTTAGTAGCAACTCTTGAAGTCAGGTACTGTCAGTTCTCAACTTTGTTTCGGTATTGTGTGGAATATTCTGGGTCTTTGGTTTTTCCATATAAACTTTAGAATCAGTGTGCTATATTTGGTACCACAAAAGAATTTTCTGGAATTTTTATCGGGATTTTGTGGAATCTATGGATCAAGTTGAGAAGAACTTACAGCTTAACAATATTGAGTTTTCATATCCATGAACATGAAATATCTCTTCAGTGATTGATAAGTATTTATTAATTTCATGAACATTTTATAGGCTTTCTCAAATAAATCTTATACATATTTTGCTGAAATTATACCCAAGTATTCCAATTTTTGCTGTTAATGTGAATAGGATTATGCTTTAAATTTCAAATTCCAGTTGCTCATTGCTAGCATATAGGAAAGCCATTGGCTTCTGTACGCTAGTCCACAACCTTGTTATAATCTCTTATCACTTACAAGAGTTTTGGGGGCAATTCTTTTAGATTTTCTATAGACAATCATACCACCTGTGAACAAAATCGACTTTTTTTCTTCCTTCTCAATGAATATGAGTTTTTTTT
>NW_006978316.1:0-382 GCF_000164805.1 Carlito syrichta | reverse complement strand
TATTACGCAGCCATAAAAAAAGAACAAAATCATGAATTTCGCAGGAATCTGGATGGAATTAGAGTCTATAATACTGAGTGACCTCTCACAGAAACAAAGATCCGAGTATCACATGTTCTCACTCATATAATGGGCCTTAAACATGCAATGCAATACTATAAGAAAATGACTGACAGTACTGGAAAACTATGGGGGGGAGGGAGATGGGATTAACAGTAGCAAATATCTGTCGGGGAACAGGGAAAAACCCCATATCAAGAGGGTCCCTGAATAAAATGCCATTGTATTCCTAACCCTTAACTGTACCCCACAACTTCATAATAATAAATAAATAAATAAATAAATAAATAAAAATTTTTTAAATGGAATGTGGTAGAAAAAT
>NW_006978315.1:0-363 GCF_000164805.1 Carlito syrichta | reverse complement strand
TTTCAGTTCCATTCCACTCCATTGTATTTCTTTCCATTCCATTCCTTTCCATTCCATTCCTTTCCTCTTCATTTCACTCCATTCCATTCCTCTCCATTCCATTTCACTATGTTTTATTCCATTTAATTCACCTCCATTTCATTACTCTCCATTCCATTTTATTCCACTACATTCCAATGCATCCCTCTCCGTTTGATTCTATTCCATTCGGTTCAGTTCCAATACTTTACACTCCATTCCATTCCTCTATTTCATTCCTGCACATTCCAATCCATTCCTATATTCCACTGCATTCTTTCCATTCCATTC
This sequence comes from Carlito syrichta, assembly GCF_000164805.1. NCBI lineage: Eukaryota > Metazoa > Chordata > Mammalia > Primates > Tarsiidae > Carlito > Carlito syrichta. The sequence goes on along the minus strand of NW_006978315.1, from coordinate 54 downwards.
CTTTCCTTTCCATTTCTCTAGCTTCTATTCCATTTCATTGTACTCTATTCCTTT
>NW_006978314.1:0-770 GCF_000164805.1 Carlito syrichta | reverse complement strand
TTGGCTCTTAGTATCCATAGTTCCAAATCCCTGGATTCAATCAACTGCCAATCAAAAATAATTGAAAAAAACAATACTACAATAGAAAAAATACATGTTTTAAAAGCAATACAGAGCTGGGCTCGGTGGCTCAGTGTGTAACTCCGTGCTTTGGGAGGCTGAGGTGAGTGCATTGCCTGAGTCTGTGGGTTCGAGACCCACCCGGGCAACTTGGCGAGACCTCATCTCTACAATAAATCAAAAATAAGCTGAGCATGGTAGTGCACACCTGTAGTTCCAGCTACTTGGAAGGGTGAGGTGGAAGAATCCCCAGAGCCCAGCAGGTCGAGGCTGCAGTGAACGAGAGTGGCCACTGCACTCCAGTCTGAGTGACAGAGTGAGACTCCAACTCAAAAAATAAAAAATAAAAAAAAAATAGAATAAAAACAATACAGTATAACAACTATTTACATAGAATTTGCACTGCATTAGGTTTTATTAGTAATCCAGGGATGATTTAAAGTATACAGGTGCATGTGTATAGGTTATGTGAAAATACTATGCCGTTTTATATAAGATACTTGAGCATCTGTGGATTTTGGTATCTGCGGGGAATCCTGGATCCAACCCAACACAGATTCCAAAGAATGATTGTATATTATTCATAAAAGAGGACTCTTTATGCTCAACCTCACTATCACATTTCTAAACACATGCATGAGATTTTTTTTTTTTTTTGAAGTGGAGTCTCACTCAGTTGCCCAGCCTGGAGTGCAGTAGCATGACCGCCG
>NW_006978313.1:0-381 GCF_000164805.1 Carlito syrichta | reverse complement strand
GCCCAATTCCAACAGTCTAAGGCAAACAAAACAGGCTCAGCTACAAAGGATTTTGTCAAAGTTGGATCTGGGACTCCAGATGAGTGAGAGTCTAACTCTCTCTCTCTTCTTTTCTCCCTTCCTCTGTATCTCATTCTCTCTTTCTTTTTTCCTCTCTGCCTATCTCTCCGCTCTTTCTCTCCCTCCCTCTTCTCTGTCTCCCTCTACTTCTCCCTATCTCTCACTCTCTGTTCTCTCTCTCTCTCTCTCTCTCTCTCTCTCTTTCTCTCTCTCTGCATCTCTTTCTCATCAGCTTTCTTTTCAATACTTTAAAAAATTATGTTCTTTTGTGAGGTGTCTGTTCATATCTTTTGCCCATTTTATAATGGGGTTGTTTGTTTT
>NW_006978312.1:0-317 GCF_000164805.1 Carlito syrichta | reverse complement strand
TTTCTCCTTTAAAAAATGGTGGAAGGTGGAAGAAAAAACTAAAATTCAGTTAGTCCATCCCACTTCTTTGTTACAAAAAAGCAAGGTTTCTCTAATGGAATCAGTCATGAGCACTCATTGTACCACTTGGGATGATTGCCAGCAGCTCCTTTTAATCATTTTTACCTCTGAGAAGCAAGAATGCATCAGAGCTGCGTTTAACAAAATTTTCTAACCCCAACTGCGGGTATTCGGGAAGAAATTCAGGAAATGATAGATAAGGTGTTTCCCTCTTCTCACCCAGATTGGGATCCTAACACTTCTGTCGCCCAGTGCAT
>NW_006978311.1:0-320 GCF_000164805.1 Carlito syrichta | reverse complement strand
TATAAGGCTCCCAAATGTGATCTGAGTTTGAACTGTGTTAAGTTTAAAGCCAAAACCACACTCTGTGAGAAGCGGGAACAAAGGATCCCTAGAGTCAGTCATGCCTGTCATATACTCAAAACTTCATGCTTAGATCGTTCAAATCTCTACCAGTGGGTAATGCTAAACAACAAGGAAAGGAGGAGGGAATGGGCCTTCAGCTCCTGAACCAGCCTGGTGGTCTCAGTGTCTGCAGCCTGCCTGGATCCCTAACGCTCAGACAGGCCTCCACGGCTGGCTCCCAACATTATATCAAATTGCAGAAAGCCAACGACAACATT
>NW_006978310.1:0-324 GCF_000164805.1 Carlito syrichta | reverse complement strand
TGCAGGTCACCTAGATTTTATCCTATGTTATCTTCTAGGAGTCTTGTGGCTTTTCTCCTTACATTCAGCTATAAGACCCATTTGGTGAAAGATGTAAGATCTGTTCATAGATTTGTTTACATTTTGCATGTAGATGTCTGCCATCTGATGACAAGACTATCTTTTCTCTGTTCCGCTGCCTTTGTACCTTTTTCAAAGATCAGTTGACTATATTTGTGTAGGTCTATTTCTGGCCTCTGTATACTTCTCCATTTGTCTATTTTTAAAAATTTTTTTCACCTAGTCTACACTGTTTTGGTTAGTGCATTCTGATGTTGGCAGTGT
>NW_006978309.1:0-327 GCF_000164805.1 Carlito syrichta | reverse complement strand
TAGGTAGGTAGCTAGCTATTTAAGTGAGCTGGCTAGCCAGTTTGCTAGCTAAAGTGAGCTGGGTATGTCAGTTGGGCAGCCTGGTGGCTAGATAGGGAGCCAGCTATTTGAGGCAGCTGTCTAGTCAGCTGACTTGCTGGTAAAGTAAGCTAGTAAAGTCAACTGTCAACCAGCTGGCTAGCTAGTTAAGTCAGTTCGTTAAGTCAATTGGCTATCCAGCTGGTTAGCTAGTTAAAAAGTTAGTTAAATCAGATGGCTAGTCATCTAGCTAGCTAGTTATTTCAGCTAGTTAAGTCAGCTGGCTAGATAGGAAGCTAGATTATAAGT
>NW_006978308.1:0-973 GCF_000164805.1 Carlito syrichta | reverse complement strand
ATGATTGTTTTAAATTTCATATGAATTCACTATTATAATTTCCAGGTCTGAGAAGAATGATGTTAACTTATTGGTTTTTTTCCCTGTGTAATTCTTTTGCCTAAACGGCTAATTTTTAAATGAAAAGATGTAAGCAAGTGAGGAAAACAAGCATGTCAGATTGCCATTCATGACATCAACCTCAGAACTTTGACATCATAATGGGCGGGAAGTTGACTACTGAGCAAGCCTTCATTATCAACCATTTATGTACAGCGCTCTGACAAAAGAGGAAGACATGGTAAATTTTCATTCCAAGAATTGAAGGAAGCAAGGTGTTCACACCTATCCAATAACGTCTCCAGGTGTAAGTGGCCATTCAAGAATCCACTAGGCAATGTAGTCTTTTTGTGTTCAAGCAGAAGTTATTGAGAGAACAGAAGAGCTCCCACAGTGGGAGGTCCCTGAGTGGGTTCCCCACGATGTAGTCTTTTATTACTATGGTCACAGAGACTTGTTGGAGTTGGGTCATAGCACAAGCTAATAATATTTCATCACTTTCTTTGGTTTAGACACTTCTGGATGTTTTTCATATTATTCTCCAGGCTTTGAGCCATTTGTCTCTCAGGATTTGAACATTGCTTCACTAACATCAAAGTCAGTTTTCTAGAAATTTCAATTATCTAAATTTTTATATGAATGAGGAGCCAAAATACTTCTTTAAAAATCTCCATGTTATTTTGGTTTATAAACATAGGGCTCCCAATGGTCTCTTTTTGTGTGTGCATGATTTTCAAGGCTTGTGGATAAAAAGTATCAGATTAATCTGAGACATTGTTGCAGAGTACAACATTATGTCTTCGGTAGAGAAAATCCTCGGGGATTCAGTGGAAATACACTTTGAAAAATAGAAATTGGTTTAAAATCCATGGGAAATGTGATTTTATATTTCCTTCAGATAGGTAGGGGAGACTTTGGAGTAGGGATTGCATAT
>NW_006978307.1:0-399 GCF_000164805.1 Carlito syrichta | reverse complement strand
TATTTCTCAAATTTGCTTTCTCTTAACTTCATGTTTTCAACATCACAATCTCTAACTCACATGAGTAATCTGCTCTTTAGAACACTAATTCACATTAACAACACATGAAGCTATTGCAATCATATAAGTGCTTCTCAAACATCTCTTTATTCCCAGTTTCTTACTCAGTTTACATAAAAGGCTACATGTACTCTCTATCTATCTGTTATGAGTTCAATTATGATTTCAGTCTATAACACTTTCATCATCTCTGCAGATCTCAAAAATTACACCTCGAAGTCCATGAAATACACAGAACTGATTCAAAAACTACACAAATGATGACATGTAAAACCAGTCCAAATTTATAAACAGGGACAATTCTGAGATAGGTTGTGAGTATGGTGGATGGAGATGAAA
>NW_006978306.1:0-953 GCF_000164805.1 Carlito syrichta | reverse complement strand
CTAGTTAAGTCAGCTGGCTAGCCAGCTGACTGGCTAGTTAGTAACCAACTAAAGTCAGTTGGCTACCCAGCTGGCTAGCTAACTAAGTCATTTAATTAAGTCAGTTGGCTATCCAGGTGACTAGAGAGCTAGAGCACTAGTTAAGTCAGCTGGCTATCCAATTGGATATCTAGGTAAGTCAAGTAGTTTAGTCACCTGGCTGGCGAACTGCCTAGTTCAATAATCACCTACTTAAGTCAGGTAACTAACCAGCTGGATAGCTAGTTATATCACCTCATTAAGTCAGTTGGCTAATCATCTCCCTAGCTAGTTAAAAAAACTAGTTAATTCAGATGACTAGACAGCAGGCTAGCTAGTTATTTCAGCTAGTTTAATCAGCTGGCTAGCTACGTAGCTAGCTAGTTAAGTCAGCTAGTTAAGTCAGCTGAGAAGGCAGCTGGCTAGCTACGCAGCCTGCTACTTAAGTCAGCTAGCTAGACAGCTAGCTAACTAGATAAGTCACCTAGTGAATTCTGCTGGATAGCCTGGTGGCTAGTTATGTAGCAAACTAGTTAATTCAACTGCCTAGAAAACAGACCAGCTAGTTAAGACAGCTAGTTAAGGCAGATGGATAGCAAACTGGTTGGCTAGGTAGTGACCTAGTTAAGTCGGTTGGCTAGACAGCTGACTAGTTAGTCATGTCAGCTAGTTAAATCTGCTGACTATCCATGTGGCTAGAGAGGTAGAGAGCTAGTTAGGTTAGCTGGCCAGCTGCTTGGATATCTAGTTAAGTCAGCTAGCATAGTTACCTGGCTGGCCAGCTGCCTAGCTCATTAATAAACTAGTTAAGTAAGCTTGCTAATCTGCTGGCTAGTTATTTGTCACCCCGCTAAGTCAGTTGGCTAATCAGCTCACTTGCTAGTTAAAAAACTAGTTAAGTCAGATGACTAGACAGCTAAGTAGCTAGTTATTTC
>NW_006978305.1:0-329 GCF_000164805.1 Carlito syrichta | reverse complement strand
GGGAAGGAGACAGGAAGACAAAGAGGGAGGAGAGAGGGAGGTAGGGTGGGCAGGGCCCCAGGCTCCACAGGGCAGTTGTCTGTGGAGTCTGGGGGCTGTGAGATCTTTCTCTAAGAAAAGCCACCAAGAATCAGTGAGGCAGTGAGACCAATGAAAGGTCTGTTGGCAGTCGTTTGACAGGTCCCAAGTCCCTTTGACCCTGTGCCAGGGCCATCTCCACACACTCCCAGTCCCAGGACTCAGTCTTTCCCTAACTGACTGGTGTATGAGTGTATGGCTCAGCTTGGGTTGCTGTAACACAGCATCATGGATTGGGTGGCTTAATCAGC
>NW_006978304.1:0-328 GCF_000164805.1 Carlito syrichta | reverse complement strand
GGCTAGAAAGTTAAGACAGTGGGTTAAATCAGCTAGCAAACCAGCTGCCTAGCAGGGTAGCTAGCTAGTTAAGTCAGTTGGCTAGCTAGCAGGCACGCAAGTTGCCACCTAGTTAAGTCAGCTCGCTAGCCAGCAGTTTAGCTAGGTAGTGAGGTAGTTAAGTCAGCTGGCAAGCAAATGTGAAATGTAGGTAGGTAGCTAGTTTTCAGCTGCGTAGCCATCAGTCTATCTTGTTATGTCAGTTAGTTAAGTCAGCTGGCTATATAGTTGTCTAGCAAGGTAGCAAGCTAGTTAAGTCTGTGGTCTAGCAGCTAGCTACTTTGTTAAG
>NW_006978303.1:4593-11378 GCF_000164805.1 Carlito syrichta | reverse complement strand
CGGTGGGTAATATTGCCTGGGAATTTACAGTGATCAGTAAGAGAGTTCTTTCAACTGGTTCCACTTTTACTTTAATGATCATTTTATCAATCTCTTGCTGTGGATCTAAGACATCTTTAATTATATTCCATAATGGAAAAGTATCTACAGGCACTCAATCCAGGCCGTGGAGAGTGTAATATACTTTCAGTTTTTCCCCAAACTGTGTCCATGTTTCTAAATTAATGATGCCTTCTTCAGGGAGACAGGGGCACTGCTTTGCACAAAATGTAGAAAACAAGATAATCGTGTACAGAAAACTTTAATTCCTCTTTTAGAAAGCATATACATCAAATTGCTTATGAACAATATTTTTTCTTTAAATTCACTCTGACCCATGTTCACATCACAGGTCTAAAACTGCTTACCCTTCCTATCTTTGCTCTACTGAGGGGTCTGCAGCACCCTAGGCAAGGTTTTATCCATTCAGATTAAGTAAGACTTAACTTTCAGGTCCCTGTTCGGGCACCACTTGCCAGATTCCAGCTCCAGCACGTGAGGCTTTCCTGAAGGAGGAATGGCATTGACATTGGAGAAAACTTCAACTGACTCTGATGTTATGCAGGACATTTGCCCATTTATTTTTCTTTACAAGTTCTTTTTATACTTTAAGTTGCATACAGTTTGGTCTTCAAACTCAGATGTATTTATTTTGTTTTGATCATTGTTCTAACGGCGATGCAGTACTGTCTTCCCTCCAATTTGTGAAAATGTATCCACTAATAGAATCTTTAAAGCATGTAAATTTTCACAACGTATTTCTGTTAACTATTAACCCTAACCATCTAAATATTCAACAACTTAATGCCTACTTATGTTTCCTAACATTTTATTTTTTCTAAACACAATTACAAAGCATTTTATACTATTTCAACCTTTCCATATTAATCATCTACTCTAAAATGCAAAAATTTTGTGTATACTGCAAATTATATGACCATCCATCTGTTTTCGTGCATGAATGGCCTCACCTAAAATTAAAACACTTGTAATCATCACAACAACCTTTTTTGTTATGCTAAAATACCTATATAACATTTCACAATCATTAAAATGAAAACAAGGTGCCCAAAGTTCTCTATTTAGAAACCAACTTTAAAAACTAAAACTAATAAGCCTATTATTATGCCAAACATGATGTTTATAATTTGCATCTATCGTCCCCTGACAGGGGTAAAGAGAGCACTGACACACATTCAACCCAAGATTCCCGGAGATAGGAGACTGCCACCCGCAGTTTTTAATCATTGTTGTGGGTTCAAGCACCTAAAGGGCAGGGACAGAGAAACTCAAATGGAGGGTCTTATCTCAGGATAAAAATTTCCATTTCGCTAATTGCTTGTTTCTACTAATAGATTCTTTTAAGAGACTACTATTTTTTTTCATCTCCCAACTATCCAGATACTGAGGGAGAACATAACAAGTTGCGTAGTAGAAGCAGGGCCAATAGCTGCCCAGAGTTGCCCTGCAACCTGGGGTTTCTGGCCCTCCAGACCCTGTAAATGTGAAGTCTTTTGAGGTTGGCTCCTGACACCAGGTCATCAGAAGGGAGCGGGCCTCGTGGTGGGGCCCTGAGAGGGATTTGGAGGCCAGTGTGGGGGCCCAGGCCTGTCATCCCTGCACTCTGGGAGGCTGAGCTGAGAGGATGGCATGAGCCCCCGAGTGCAAGATGAGCCTGGGGATCTTGGTGAGACCTTGTCTCTACAAGAAACCAAAATATTTACTGAGCATGGTGGCACACACTATCATTTCAGCCATTTGGGAGGGCACAGCAGGAGCATAACTGGAGTCCATCTGGTGTTGGCCATGGATGCTGAGAGTGGGTCACTGAGTTCTGGCCTGGGTGACAGAGTGGGTCTCCGACCCAGAATTAAAATAACAACCTCCACCACCACCACCACCACTGGCCAGTCTCAGGGACTCAGTCTGTCATCCCGGCCCTTTGGAGCTCCAGCCAAGTGAATGGCCTGAGACTGCTGGTTCAACACCAGCCTGGGACACAGGGTGAGACCTCGTCTTGGCCATCAAAAATAAATCCAAAGATTAGCCAGGCATGGTGGTGCAGGCCTGTGGTTCCAGCCACTATGGGGTCCTAGGAGGGAGGATAGCCTGAGATTGGCAGGTAGAGTCCACGGTGGCCGTGAGCGAACTCCTGCACTATGGCCTGGATGACAGAGCAGGATTCTGAATCCAAATAATAATAATCACCACCACCACCACAACCACCACCCCGCCACCCAGCATGAGGAGTCACCCTCAAGGATGGGAGAGGAAAAGGCACTTTCCGGCCTGACATTGCAAGAGAATTCAAAATTGGTCACTGGGCTCGTCCAACCCACGTCTTCAGCCACACGCCCAAGAAGGCCTGCCTACCCCCTCCATACTCAGGACCCACAGCTAAGACGTGTGTGAGCTCATGAAACAGACTGCCCTGAGCTAGGGCAGTGATCGGGAACAGACTGATCAACGTGGTCTGGCAATGCCACGGCCAACCCAGGTTCCGGTCACCCTGTCTACCACCTTTGGGCAGGGGTGCGGGCCCCTTCCTCTCCTTATCACTCCATCGTCTCCTGCCCACGTGGACCTTTCCCTGGAGAGCCGTGGTCTCCTTTCCTGACACAGGTGGGAGGCGTCTTTTTTGGCACCAGAGTCTCTGTTCACCGTGCTGGGGTGTGGTGGCACGATCATGGCTCCCTGGGCCTGAACCTGCGAGGCTCAGTTTGTCCTCCAGCATTGGCCCCTGATCAGCCAGGACTCTGGGGGCCACCGCACCTGTCTTGCATTTGGGGATCTCTCACTGAGATGAGATCTGGCCACATCACCCAGCCAGTTGCTGACACCTGGGCTCAGGAAGCCTCCTGCCTAAGCATACCATGGTGTAGAACTGACTGCTATGAGCCAAGGTGCCCTGCCTGGACTCCTATGTTCTTTTGCCAGTGGTTACGCAAAGGACCACCTTGTGATGGAGGCCACCGCATCCCCTGTAGCCAGGACGGCGGACACCACCAGGGGCGCCTCCAATGTGTGCATTCCGGGGAGCAACGTGATCTCACTACGTGGCTGAGGTTTGTCTCGAGCTTCCTGTCTCCAGCAGTCTCCTGACTCGGCCACTGAAAACCACAGCCCAATTGTCTGCCAATCCACTGTCTTTTGGGAGCTCTAAGCCCAAGGCTGGGGCCTCCATCCCAAATGATCTCTGTCTATACACAATGATCCCAACTCCATATACGCATGAATGATCTTCTTTTCTTTCCTTTCATTTTTATTTTTTTGAGTCTGAGTCTCACTCTGTCACCCAGGCAGAAGGACTGTGGCTCACTCCTGGCCAGCACAACCTCGGTCAGCTGGGCTCCAGTGAACCTTCCCCCCAGACCTCTGAGAAGCCAGAACAACAGGCGCACACCAACACCCCTGGCTCATTTGGGATCAAGGGTAGAGGCGAGGTTTCACTGAGGTGCCCAGGTATGTCTCAGACCCGTGGGCTCAGGCCAGAGGCTGGCTTTGACCTCCCAAAACACTGGGATGATGAGGTTGAGCTCCCAAGTCCGGACTCGATCCTTTGTTGAAAACAAACCAGAAGGCCCACGCCTGGAATCCCAGCACTCTGGGAGGTTGAATCAGGAGGATGGCTGTATCCCAGGAGCTCAAGGTTAGCCCGGGCCATGCATGGAGACCCCATCTGTGCACCCAACCAAACAGGAGCCTCTGGTCGAGATGCTTGTCATCCCAGAGCTCTGGATGCTGGGGCGGGAAGATCACCAGTGACTGCCATTTCAAAACTGGTGGAGAACAACACTCATGTACCAGGCCCTGACTTTAGCCCAGAACATGAACCTGTCTCCAAAAACAACAGAATCATATGCAGATTCTCAACTGCACATGGTGTTTTAAAATGGCGACTGGTTTTAGAGCCAGAAAAAATAGGTCTGTGGGTGAAGTAATGTCCCTGGGTGAGGGATGTGTTCCTGGCATTTCTTTGCAGAAGGGCCTCTTTGCTGAGTCGGAGGGCCAGCCTGCCTGAGGCATATTTCTCACCTCAAAGAGGAGGGCTCAGAGGAATGCAGCCAGCGACTGTCAGGAACTCCTGCACTAAAATGGGGACAGGCATTGTGGGGGTTGTGCTGGAAGGTGCTGAGCTTGGGGGAACCTCACATGTGGGTGGTCGGAAGGAAAGGACTGAGGGCAGAGGGTTTGCAGGAGAATAGATTCCTTCTTTCCTGTCTTTATTTCTATCTTCCTTCCTTCCTTCCTTCCTTCCTTTCTTTTTCCTTCCTTTCTTTCTTTCTTTATTTTCTTTCCTCACTAGGTTGCCCAGGCTGCTCTCAAATCCCCCAACTCGGGCCATCCTCTTGGCATATCCTCACAAACTGCTGTGATCACAGGCTTTCCATTTAGTCAACATCCTGGTCTTCCTGCCTGGTCTTGAACTCTGGGCCAGATGTGAAACTCCTGGAGCGGCCTACCCTCAACCAAAGTTTTCTGGGTTTTGTCTGGGGTCAAGGTGGGTGCTTGCTATTGTGTCCAGCCTGATCTTGACATACCGGGCTCTGACCATCATCCGGTGTCAGCCTCCCCAAGTGCCAAGGAGACAGGTATGAGTCGTCCAGCTGTCCCGCCAACCCAAAGGTATGAGAGTCAAGCCCTCATTTTCCCTGAGTTGGACCCTGGGAAGAGCGAACGGGTCCACCCTGGGGAACAATCAGGCAGAGTGGTGGGTGCAACGGTGGAGACATGCCCCTCTGCCAGGTGTTCCCACTGGGGAAGGCTCGTAGCGTGACTCCTGCCACCCTTTCCTGGCTCCCAGGTCAACAGAAGGAAGTGGGCCTTGTGGTGGGCCCCCAAGAGGGGTGTGGAGGCCCAGGCACAGAGTATCCCACCTGTCATCCCAATGCTCTGGGAGGCTGAGGCAAGAGGTTGGCCTGAGGCCCGTGTGTGAGACCAGCCCAGGTACGTTGGCGAGAACTCATCTCTAAACAAAACCAAAAAATGAGACGAGTGTGGTGGCACACACCTGTCGTTCCGTTCATTCGGGAGGCAATGGCGGGAGGACCACCAGAGCTTAGCCAGTGGAGGCTGTGGTGAATGAGAGTGGGCCCCGGTGCTCCGGCCTGGGCGACAGAGTGGGACTCTGACTCAGAATAATAATACCAACCATCTCCACCACCACAACCACAGCCAGGGCTCAGGGGCTCAGCCTGTCATTCTGGTGATTCGGATGCCCAGGCAATTGGACGGTCTGAGGCTGCGGGATCAACAGCAGCCCAGGACCAGGGGCGAAACCTTGACTTCACCATCAAAAATAAATGCAAAGATTAGCTGGGCATGGTGGCACAGGCCTGTGGTTCCAACCACTTGGTGTCAGTGGTGGGAGGATAGCCTAAGCCTGGCAGGTGGAGTACACAGAGGCAGTGAGCATGCCTCCATGCTCTGAACTGCACTACAGAGTGGGATTCTGACTCCAAATAATGATAATCACCAGCACCACCACCATTCCTGCCATCCAGCGCAAGGAGACACCCTCAGGGATGGGAGAGGGAAAGGCACTTTCTGGCCTGTTGTTAATGAGAGGTTTCAAAGTGGCCACCAGGCAGGTCTGTCCCACGCCTTCAGCCACACACCCCAGAAGGCCTGCCTCCACTATCCACAATCTTCTTCCATGGCAAAGATGCATGTTAGTTCATGGAACAGATGGCCCTGAGCTAGGGCCGCCATCAGGCAGAGAGTGTTCAAGGCAGTCTGGCAATACCACGGCCACCCCAGGTTCCTTTCGCCCTGTCTGACACCTTCAGGTAGGGAGAGGGCCCCTTCCTCTCCTGGTCTCCCCATTGTCCTCTGCCCACACAGACATTCCCTGCAGAGCTGAGGATGCCCATCGTGACGCATGTGGGAGGCATCTTTTTTGTCACCAGAGTCTCCATCAGATGATCTGAAACATGGCGGCATGATCGTGGTTCCTAGGTCCTCGTTCTGTGGGGCTAAGGCAGTCCTCCCACCTCTTCCCCCGAGCAGCCAGGACTCCAGGGACAACCATGCCAGAATCGATTTTGTGGACCTCTCGCTGAGTCAAGTTCTGGTCACTTCACCTGGGCTTCTCTCTGACCCCTGGGCTCATGCATTCTCCCGTCTTGACCTCCCAGAGCAAGGGGCTGATGGGCGTGAGTACCTGGTCCAGACTTGCACCTACTGTTGGCAGGGGCAACGCAAAGGAATGCCCCAGAACCAAGGCCACTGCATTCCATGTAGCCAGGACCGTGGGTGTCACTATGCCTGACTCCGCTGTTTGCAATCCAGTTAGCAGCAAGGTCTCACGATGTCGCCCAGACTGGTCTTGAAGCCCCAATCTCCAGCGGTCCCCCACCTCAGCCTCCATAAGCCACAGTCTGATTGTCTGCCAATCCAGCATCTTTCAGGAACTCTAGGCCCAATTGGGGTCTCCTTCCTAAATGATCTCTGTCTGTTCATGATGATCCCAACTCCATACAGAAATGGATGCTCTTCTTTTTTATCCTTTTTTCCTTTTTTACACTGAGTCGGAGTCTCACTCCATCAGCCAGGCTGTAGGGCAGTGGCTCGCTTCCAGAGACCGCAGCCTGAGACTGCTGGGCTCTGGTGAGCATTTCCAAGGCCTTTTGAGGAGACAGAATGACAGGCACGTGACTCCACACCCGGATCATTTAGGATGGAGTGTATAAATGAAGTCTCACCAAGTTGCAGGGGCAGGTCTCGGCCAGCAGGCTCCCGTCAGC
>NW_006978303.1:3552-4503 GCF_000164805.1 Carlito syrichta | reverse complement strand
TCATCCTTCATCCAAAATGAACCAGAAGGCCTGGCGTGGTGGCCCATGCTTGGAATCCCCATTCTCTGGGAGTCCAAGGTGGGAGGATGGTTGGAACCCAGGAGCCCAAGGCCAGCCTGGGCCACAATGGGAGACCCCATCTCAGAAGCCATCCAAACAGGGGTTCTGGTGTCAAGATGCCCGTCATCTTGGCCAATCTGGAGCCTGAGGCAATAGACTCAACATAGCCCGTGATTTCGAGGCTGGCAGTGAAGGGTGGTCATATCCCCGGGTGCCAACCTGGGCCACAGAGCCATACCCTGTCTCCAAAAAAATCAGAATCGTACTGATTCTCAACTGCCCATGTTTTTTTTCACAGGGCGACTTGGTTTAGAGCCAGGAAAAAATGGGATTGGGGGAAAAAAATGTCCACAGGTAATCGATGTGTCCTTGTCCTTTTTTGGAGTAAGGTCCTCATGCTGAGTCAGAGGGTGAGATTGGTAGGAGCACATTGCTGACCTCGGAGAGGAGAGCCAGCATGAACCCTGTCAGGGAGCCTAGGGAATTTCTGCAGCAATGCGAGGACAGGAACTGGGGTGGTTTGGGGCTGGAAGGTGCTGAACATGGTGGTCCCTCCCATGTGAGGGGGGTGGGGGGGAAGAACTGAGGGAAGTAGGATGGCAGGAGAATGAATTTTTCTTTCTTTCTTTCTTTCTTTCTTTCTTTCTTTCTTTCTTTCTTTCTTTCTTTCCTTCCTTCCTTCCTTCCTTCCTTCCTTCCTTCCTTCCTTCCTTCCTTCTTTCTTTATTCTTTTCTTTTCTTTTCTTTCCTCACCAGGTTGCTCCGACTGATCTCAAACCTCACAACCCAGGCCATCCTCTCGGCCTGATCCTTCCAAACTGCAGTGATCACAGGCTTTCCATTTGTTCAACATTCTGGTCTTCCTGCTTGGCTTGAACTATGCACTGGAGG
>NW_006978303.1:1521-3532 GCF_000164805.1 Carlito syrichta | reverse complement strand
TCAAGATCCTGAACTTCACCCATATTCCCGTCTTAGCTCCTCAATGGCGAGAAGACAGTTGTCAGTTGCCCGGCTGTCCATGCCCCACCTGAATGTTTGAGAGTCCTGCCCTCCCTTTCCCCAAGGTGGCCCCTGGGAGGAGTGAGCATGACTACCCTGGGGAATAGGTGGGTTGTGGTGTGGGCATTCCCACAGAGGCACAGTCCTGTGTCAGGCGCTCCACCGAGGTGGCTTGGGATGTGACTCCAGATGCCCTCTCCGAGGTCCCAGATCGTCAGAAGAGAGCTGGCCTAGTGTTTGGTCCCCGAGAGGGTTGTGAAAGCCAGGCAAGGGGCTCACACCTCTCATCTGGTCACTCTCAGAGGCCGAGGTGAGAGGATGGTCTGAGCCCCTGGGTTTGAGTCCATCTCGGGCACCATGGTGAGACCTCATCCCAAGAAATCAAAAAATGAGTCGAGTGTGTGGTGCACGACTGTCATTCTGTACACTTGGAATGACATAGCAGAAGGATCGCTGGAGTTCTGTGGGTGGAGGTCAAGGTGACTGAGAGCAGACCTCTGCACTCCGGACTGGGTGAAAGAGTGGGACTCCAACTCAGAATAATAATAGCAACCACCACCACCACCACAAGCACAGGCCAGGCTCACGGGTTCAACATGGGATCCAGGCACTTCAGATGCCCAGGCGAGTGGTCAACCTGAGGCTGTGGGTTCAAAAGCAGCCCAGAACACGGTGTGTGACCTCATCTCCACCATCAAAAGTAAATCCAAAGATTAGCTGGGCGTGGTTGCACAGGCCTGTGGTTTCAGCCAATTGGGGTCCAAGGAGGGAGGATCGCCTGAGCCCAGCAGGTTGTGTCTGCAGAGGCAGTGCCTCTGAACTATGACCTGTGTGACAGAGTAAGATTCTAACTCCAAATAATAATAGTGACCACCACCACCACCACCACCCCTGCCACCCAGCGTAGGAAGATACCTTCAGGGATGGGAGAGGAAAGGGCACTTTCCAGCCTGTCTCTCACAGGAGGTTTTGACATCTGTCCCATGCCTTTGGCCATGCGTCCCAGAAGGCCTGCCTCCACTGTCCACACTTGTGTTCCACGGCAAAGATGCATGTAAGCTCACAGAAGAGATGGCCCCAAACAAGGGCGGCTGTTGGGCATAGAGTGTTTCAGGTGGTCCTGCAACACCACAGCCAGCCCAGGTTCTGGTCGCCTTGTCTGCCACCTTCAGGCCAGGGGAGGGCTCCATCCTCTCCCAATCTCCCCATCGTCCCCCATCCCACCCAGACCTTTCCTTGGAGAGCCATGGATGCCCATCGTGACACATGTGGGAGGCATCTTATTTGTTGCTGGAGACTCTGTGGGCCAGTCTGGGGCACAGTGGCATGATCGTGTCTCCCAGGGCTTCAACCTGTGGGGCTCATGCAGTCCTCACACCTCGGCCCCTGAGCAGCCAGGACAACCATGCCAGACACTATTTTGGAGACCTCTCTCCAAGACAATGTCTGACCACTTCGCCCAGGCTTGTCTCCGACCCCTGAGCTCACGCAGCCTCCTGCCTTGGACTCCCACGGTTTGGGACTGAAAACCTTGTGCCAGAGTGCCTGGCCTGGACTCGCACGTACTGTCGGTGGGGGTGATGCCTTGGCCACTCTGGAGACTGAGGTGGGAGGATCACCAGATCCCATCATTTCAAGGCTGGCAGGGAACAGCAGTCATGTCCCTGGGCCCCAGCCAAGGCCACAGAACCAGACACTGTCTCCAACATGAGAATCATACAGAGCTTCTCAACTGCATGTGGTGTGTTCACAGGGTGACTAACTTTAGAACCAGGAAAAATGTGATAGGGAAAAATGTCCCCGTGTGAGTGATGTTTCCCTGGTCTTACTTGGCAGAAAGTCCCAGTCGTCCCCCACCCACACGGACCTTTCCTTGGGGAGCCATGGATGCCCTTCGTGAGACACATGGGAGGCGTCTTATTTGTTATTGGAGACTCTGTGGGCTGGTCTG
>NW_006978303.1:0-1501 GCF_000164805.1 Carlito syrichta | reverse complement strand
CTTGTCTCCGACCCCTGAGCTCAGGCAGCCTCCTGCCTCGGACTCCCACGGTTTGGGACTGAAAACCTTGTGCCACAGTGCCTGGCCTGGACTCGCACGTACTGTCGGTGGGGGTGATGCCTCGGCCACTCCGGAGACTGAGGTGGGAGGATCACCAGATCCCATCATTTCAAGGCTGGCAGGGGTAGCAGTCATGTCCCTGGGCCCCAGCCAAGGCCACAGAACCAGACACTGTCTCCAACATGAGAATCATACAGAGCTTCTCAACTGCATGTGGTGTGTTCACAGGGTGACTAACTTTAGAACCAGGAAAAATGTGATAGGGAAAAATGTCCCCGTGTGAGTGATGTTTCCCTGGTCTTACTTGGCAGAAAGTCCCAGTCGTCCCCCACCCACACGGACCTTTCCTTGGGGAGCCATGGATGCCCTTCGTGAGACACATGGGAGGTGTCTTATTTGTTACTGGAGACTCTGTGGGCTGGTCTGTGGCACAACAGAACGATTGTGGCTCTCAGGGCCTCAAACTGAGGTGCTCAATCAGTCCTCACACCTCGGCCCCTGAGCAGCCAGGACTCTGGGCACAACCACGACAGACACGATTTTGGAGACCTCTAGCTGAGATGATGTCTGGCCACTTCGCCTGGGCTGGTCTCTGACCCCTGGGCTCAGGCAAACTCCCGCTGCGGTCTCCCAGGGCATAGGGCTGAAATCCATGCACCATCATGCCTGGCCTGGACTTGCATGTACTGTTGGCAGGGGCGAAGCCTCGGCCACTCCAGAGGCTGAGGCGGGAGAATTGACAGAGTCCACTGTTATGAGGATGGCAGTGAACAACGGTCATGTCCCTGGGCCCCAGCCTGGACCACATAGCCAGACACTGTCTCCAAAAACATGAGGATTGTACACAGCTTTTCAACTGCACATGGTGTGTTCACAGGTCGACTGACTTTGAACCAGGAAAAATGAGATTGTGGGGAAAAAATGTCCTGGGATGAGGGATGTGTCTGTGGACTTTCTTGGCAAAAGGTCCTCATTGCTGCGTCAGAGTTTCTGCCTGCCTGGGGCACATTTCTCATCTTGGCCGGCAGGAACATGGCCATGGAGTGTGCGAACTTCAACACCAAAGTGGGGGCAGCCATTTGGGGAGGGTTGGGGTTGAAAGGTGTTGAGCTTGGGGGACCCTCATATGTGGAAGGGGTGAGGAGAAGGACTGAGGTGAGAAAGTTTGCAGGAGAATGGATTTCTTTCTTTCTTTCCTTTCTTCCTTCCTTCCTTCCTTTTGTTCTTTCTTTCCTTTCTTTCTTTTTTTCTTTCTCTATTTATTTATTTATTTCTTTCTTTCTTTCTTTCTTTCTTTCTTTCTTTCTTTCTTTCTTTCTTTCTTTCTTTCTTTCTTTCTTTCTTTCTTTCTTTTTCCCCTCTCTCTCTTTTGTTCCCCCACAAGGTAGTCCTGGCTGTTCTCAAACCGCCCAACTGGGGCTCTCCTCTCAGCCTTGACCTT
>NW_006978302.1:0-336 GCF_000164805.1 Carlito syrichta | reverse complement strand
TCCACCAAATGGAAAGGTATGATCGTAGCAGTTCGGTAGGCACAGGCTGAGAGGATGACCTGAACATGGCAGTTTGATAGCAGCCAGTGCAACCAAGTGAGGAGAGAAAATAAAAATAGAAAGAAAGAAAGAAAGAAAGAAAGAAAGAAAGAAAGAAAGAAAGAAAGAAAGAAAAGAAGGAAGGCAAGAAGGAAGAAAGAAAGGAAAGAAAGAAATAAAGGAATCCATTTTCCTGCATACCATCTGCCCTCAGATCTTCCACCCTGCCCCTCCACATGTGAGGGTCCCCCAAACTCGGCAATTCCCGCCCCAACCACCCCCAATGGCTGACCCTTT
>NW_006978301.1:0-340 GCF_000164805.1 Carlito syrichta | reverse complement strand
GCCACCTGGCCAGACAGCTGACTAAACTAACTGACTTAACCAGCTAACCTGTTGGCTAGCCAGCTGACTTAACTCAGTGACATCACTAGCTGACCAGGTAGTGAGGGAGTGAACTTACTGGTCAACTGACTTTAGTCAGCTAGGATGTGAGCCGAATGGTCAGAAGAGTTAACTAGTCAGCCGGTGAATGAACCGAATGGTGAGCTGAATTAACTTGTCATTCAGCAAGTGAACCAATATGTGAGCTGCCTTAACTAGTCAGCCAGCTTGCGAGCCGACTGGTGAGCTGACTTACTTAATCAGCTTGCAAGCAAGCCGACTAATTAGCTGACTTGTTGGC
>NW_006978300.1:0-343 GCF_000164805.1 Carlito syrichta | reverse complement strand
GGGGGACTGCTGGATTCCAAGAGTTCGAGTCCAGGCTGGGCTATGATGTGAGACCTCATCACTCCCCTGATTGCTAACACTCCAGTCATGTGTGATGGCACCCATGGTCCCAGCTACAGGAGATGAGGTGGCCTCTGTTCTGAGGTGGGCTTTGCATC
Organism: Carlito syrichta; assembly: GCF_000164805.1. Classification (NCBI taxonomy): domain Eukaryota; kingdom Metazoa; phylum Chordata; class Mammalia; order Primates; family Tarsiidae; genus Carlito; species Carlito syrichta. The sequence goes on along the minus strand of NW_006978300.1, from coordinate 185 downwards.
ACCCCTGCTGACAGCATGTGCAAGTCCTGACTGGGCACTGTGGCTAATGGCCATTAGCCCTGTGCCCTGGAAGGCCAAGGCAGGAGGCTCCCTGATACCCAGGGTTGAAGACCAGCCTGGGTGAGGTGGCCAGACCTTATCTCAGCGAGAGGTCCCCCAAATTGAGTCAGGTGTGGTGGTCCCTG
>NW_006978299.1:0-471 GCF_000164805.1 Carlito syrichta | reverse complement strand
ACGCCTTTGCTTTGTGCCTTCAGCCTTGGAGAACACCTGTGTGAATGCCCTTGGTCTCTGACAACACTAGCGTGCATGCCCTTGGCCTCAGCTTACACTTGCGTGTACACTTAGCCTTGGTTGACACCTGCAAGTGTGCCCTCAGTCTCCTTCAACACATGTGTGCATGCCCTCAGATTTGGCTGACATCCCACATGCACCGTTGGCCACTGCTGACACCCATGTGCATGCACTCGGCTTTGACCAACACTTGCACATGCACCCTTGGCCTCCTTTGACACCTGTGCATTCACCCTTGGTCTCAGTTGACACTCATGTGCACACCGTCTTGACCAACACTCATGCACGTGCCCTCAGCCTCCACTGACACCCATGCATAAACCTTCGGTCTCGGCCAACCCCCACACAAGTCCTCAGCTTTTGCTGACACTCATGTGCATGCCTTCAGCCTCAGATGACACTTGCTTTTTG
>NW_006978298.1:0-442 GCF_000164805.1 Carlito syrichta | reverse complement strand
TTAGCTCGCCTAATTAACTAGCTAGCAAGCTGACTTAACCAGTTGACTTAACCAGCCAGTAACCTAGCTAGCCAAATGGCTTAACTAGCTGGCTTAATTAGCTAGCTACCCAGCTAGCAATCTAGCTAGCAAGCTGACTTAACTAGCTGATTTAACTAGTTAGCTAGCTGACATAACTAACTGACTTATATAGCTAGCTTCCTAGCTAACCAGCTGAATTAACTAGCTGAAATAACTAGCTAGCCTGATGGATAGTCATCTGCCTTAACTAGTTTTTTAACTAACTAACCAGTTGGATAGCCAAATGACTTAATGTGCTGACTTAACTAACTAGCCAGCTGGTTTCCAGCTGACTTAACTAGCTGACTTAACCAGCTAGTCACCTGACTAGCCAGCTGATTTAACTAGCTGGCTAACTATCTAGCAAGCTGGCTAGACACCT
>NW_006978297.1:0-390 GCF_000164805.1 Carlito syrichta | reverse complement strand
TGGGGACAAGGTAGGACTGTTGAATGTAGAGCTAATGCAACCCACTGATAAGAACAGATTTGGTGCTTGGCTCACACCTGTAATCCCAGCACTTTGAGAGGCCAAGGCAGGAGGATTGTTTGAGCCTAACAGTTCCAGACCAGGGGGTAACATAGCAAGACCCCGTCTCTAAGAAAAATACAAAAATTAGGCTGGCATAGTGGTTCACACCTATAATCCTAGCGCTTTGGAGGCAGAGGCAAGAGGACTTGAGACCAGCCTAGGAAACTCATCTATATAATAAATCAAAAAATTACCAGGGTATGGTGGCATGAGCCTGTAGTTCCAGCTACTTGGAAGGCTGAGGTGGAGGGATTGCGTAAGCCCAGCACGTTGAGGTTGTTGTGACCA
>NW_006978296.1:0-850 GCF_000164805.1 Carlito syrichta | reverse complement strand
GACCTTAGGGAAGTGAATTGGTCTTTCACAGTTCTCAACAGAACTCATTAATTGCATTGTCCTTCAAAACCAATGATTTCCAAACATAGGTCTTTGACAAAATTTTACTGGTATGTGGTAAAGTGAAAAAAATAATGAGGGTTATATAGGAACTTTTTCTTAGGGCTAAATTACTTAATGAAAGGAAGACCATTTACTCTGAGATTATATAATTCCTTTGGGGACAAAGAAAATCTTTCTTTTGTGAAAGGATCTGCAAAAAATGAAGGTAGAGAATCAAGGTTTTAGATTTTGGGAAATGAATATACTGTTCTAGACCACAAAGGGGGTGTGTGTGTGTGTGTGTGTGTGTGTGTGTGTGTGTGTGTGTGTATGTATGTGTTCATTGTCAAGTACCCATCTCAAGGGATCATGTGACCTGACAGTCCCTAAGAGAGACTTCTAATGAAGAAGTGTGGAGTGTTAGTACCAGTCAGATGGTTACTAACACAGAGGAGTTCCCGAAAAATAAGAGGTAGTTATTCTATGCTTACAAACAAACCTTTAATCTTCTCATTGCTCTTTGGGATGTATTTTTTCCTCTGGGTGCTTTTGGTGTCCTTTTAAATTCGATTTTACCTGAATGAATTTTTCCCAAAGGATAGCCTTGATGGGTATTGAAAAACTTAAAAGAGGATATGAATGAAAAGAAATCATGCTATGATTATGTATCTGACAGTGATGCTACTTTCTACTTTAAAGGAATATCATGGTGCAAGTATTCTAGAAAAGAGAGTACAGGGCAAACATTACTTAGTTGATGATATTTTATTGATAAGTGCAATTTCAGGATAGCAAAAAAAGCAGAGAG
>NW_006978295.1:0-446 GCF_000164805.1 Carlito syrichta | reverse complement strand
TCAGCCTGTAATCCCAGCACTTTGGGAGGCCAAGGTGAGTGGATTACTTGAGCCTGTGGGTTCGAGACCAGCCCAGGCAACTTGGTGAGACCTGTCGCTACAACAAACCAAAAATTCATCGGGCATGGTGGCCCATGTCTGTAGTTCCAGCTACTTGGAAGATTGAGGCAGAAGGATCTCCGGACCCCAGCAGGTCGACACTGGGGTGGCCCTGATTGTGCCACTGTACTCCAATCTGGGCAATGGAGTGAGATTCTGACTCAAAAGCCCTCCAAAATTTAGGCATGTCCATTTCTGGGGTTGTCTTTGTTGGGAAACTTTAATTCAATCTTGTTACTTATTATTGGTTTGTTCAAGTTTTCTATTTCTTCTGGTTCAATCTTTGTAGGTTATATGTGTCCAGTAATTTATGTATTTCCTCCAAGTTTTCTAATTTGTTGGCAAAT
>NW_006978294.1:0-449 GCF_000164805.1 Carlito syrichta | reverse complement strand
TTTTTTTCTTTCTTTATGTATATTAGACAACGTGTTCAGAACTTTGCTATGTAGATATCAATACTTTTGTCAATTTTCTTTCACTTTGTGTATTTACTTTTTATTGAAACTTCTACTGTTGCAACAAAGAAGAGGGTTGGTTCCTTGGGGAAAAGGCACCTTTAAGAACTTGCTTGGTTAAAGCTTAACATCTTAGATCTGAAGGTCACCCTACCTTGTGAAAGATTTTTTTAATTACTTGGTAAAAAGCCCTAAAATCTTGGGAACAGACACTAATTGAGAATTAAAAGTCAAATTATTGAAATGGAGTCATCTGAGAATCTGCGCCCTCCCCTATACCAAGAATGGATGAGGGATGGGAACAGTTTCTGGGTGGAAAGGTGGCTTCTAGACACTTCACAGAAACCAGGAAGACAGTCCAGAATTAAAAATAGCCAGCACCCTGGGGG
>NW_006978293.1:0-394 GCF_000164805.1 Carlito syrichta | reverse complement strand
GTCATTCATGGGAGGTTTGAAAGGTAGCCACCAGGCACGTCCACCCTGCACATTCAGCCATGCCCCCCAGATGGCCTGCCTCCACCCTACACACTATTGCCCTACAGTAAATACTTTTGTGACATCATGGAATAGATGGACCTGAGCTAGGGCAGCAATCAGGCACAGAGTGAACGAGGCAGTCTGAAAACACTGTGGTCAGATCAGGTTCTGGTTGACCTGTCTGCCACCTTCCGGCATGGGGATGACTCCTTTCTCTCTTGATCACTCCATCATCTTCCACCTACACGGAACTTTCCCTGGGGAGCCATAAAAGCCCTTCATGATGCATGTGGGAGGCATCTTTTTTGTTGTCAGAGTCTCCGTCAGCCAGTTTGTGGGGTGGTGGCACGTT
>NW_006978292.1:0-428 GCF_000164805.1 Carlito syrichta | reverse complement strand
TCAGTTAACTCACTGAATTAAATAGCTAGCCAGCTGGTTAGCCAGCTGACTTAATTACCTAGCTACCTACCTAGCCAATTGTCTAGCCAGTTGACTTAACTACCTGACTTAAACGAGCCAGCTGGCTTGCCAGCTGATGTAAGTATTGAGCTACCTAGCTAGTCAGATGGCTAGCCACTTGAATTAACTAGCTGACTTAACCAACGAGCCAACTTGCTAGCCAGCTGACTCAACTAGATGACAAAAGTAGTCAGCTGAATAGCTAGCTGACTTAACTAGCAGACATCACTAGCTAGACAGGTGGCTAACGAGCTGATTTAAATATCTGGCTACCTATTTATCTCACTGGGTTGCCAGCTGACTTAACTACCTAGCTAACTAGCTAAACTGCTGGCTAGCGAGCTGACTTAATTAGGTGACTTAAGTAG
>NW_006978291.1:0-405 GCF_000164805.1 Carlito syrichta | reverse complement strand
TTTTGCTTTTTCAAGATCAGACTTGTTCACTGCCATTTTCATCCTTCCATTTTTTTTTTTCTTTTGTGGGGAAATTACTTCTTTCAGGAGCAAAAGCATTGAAAAAACTCTGGAAGATTGGAACGAGAAAGAAAGACAAGGCAAATCTAACAACCTAAAGAACAAAGACTTGAAATTTGAAATTGCAACACACACACACACACACACACACACATTTATACATTTCTGACACATTTACCAAAACTTCAACAATGTTTGTGACCCTTAGAATTGTATGTAAAAAAAAAATATTATTTAGTTCTTTTGACTTTCATTGAAAATAAATTTTGTCAACTACCTTCTTAAGAAAATGTTTTAGAACTAAATACACAACACAGTTACATCTCTAGTAATACCATTAGAGCA
>NW_006978290.1:0-409 GCF_000164805.1 Carlito syrichta | reverse complement strand
GTGCCACTGCACTCCAGCCTGGACGACAGAGTGACACTCCAACTCAAAAAAAAAAAAATACTCAAAAACAGTGAGAAAAGAATCCAATAACAGGTGTACTATAATATCTTCGGAAACCATTCTCTCTCTCTAGTCCTCCATTTTTGCCAAAGCTAAATATACCAGGATGAATTTATTTGTAAAAGAAGCTGCCCAGCCAAGGGCTTGAGCCTAGAAATATCTGTTAAAACTGGGTCAAGTCTTCTGAGGTCACAAGTAGCTTGGGGTTCCTGAGCCTGTCAGTGAGCAAACTTCCTTACCTACCACACAGGTCAGGAGCCTTGTAGAGCTAGGAGGTACCAGGCCAGCCTTCTGAGGTGATTTTATCAGCTCCTTATAGATCTTTATCTTAATTCCTCAAAGAAGTCTG
>NW_006978289.1:42445-44500 GCF_000164805.1 Carlito syrichta | reverse complement strand
GCCCCACCCAGCGCGCGGCCCGGGGTCTCCAGGGGACGCCCGGGCTCCCGGCTTCCGCCCGGCTCCCTCGGCGCGGGGGCAGGCGGGGGATCCCGTCGCTGCAGCGGTTAGAGCCGCCAGGGGCTTCCATCGCCCCCAACTCCGGGCACATCTGGCACGCCTTGCCGTTTGGGGGGTGCCTCCACCAAGGGGCACCTGCCGGAGTCTCGCCCCACGCCCGTAGCGGCACGCGGGTGGGGAGAAGGGGGCATGCCCTTTTCAGTGGGCGCACAGGAAGGCCTCTCGGAGGAGGTGGCATTTGGGCAGCACCCGGAGGAGGTCAGGCGTGGGCCAGGTGGAGCCGGGGGAGGGAGCTCCCGACAGGGAAGACCAGTGCCGGCCCTGAGGCAGGAGCGGGCCTGGCCATTCCAGAAAGGGCGAAGGCCCCGCTGGCCGAGCAGAGTGTGCAAGGGGAAGCGCGGCGTGGACGAGGCCCGTGAGGCTAGGTGCGGGCCACTTGGGGTCTGTAGGCCCCCGAGGGCTTTGGCTTTGCCCCCAAATGAGAAGGGTTTGGAACGGAGGAGTGGCCCACCTGACTTGGGTGGTGAAATCGCCAGCTTCAGCTGATCGGGGGCCAGGGGACAGATGGCTGTGTTTACAGACCGCATGTGTTGGCCAAAACTCCTAGACGGGCCCATCTAACAAAGGGGAAGTGTATACGCTGTAAATTGTGCCTCAATAAGCCCGAGTTGGGGGTCTCAGTCTGTCACCCGGGCTGGAGAGCAGTGGCATGATCACAGCTCACCGCGTCCTCCACCTCCTGGGCTCCGGCAATCCTTGCACCCCAGCCTCCCGAGTGACTGGGACGATGGTCGCCTGCCACGACGCCCGGCTAATTTTTTGACTTGTAGAGATGAACTTTCACTGAGTTGCCCAGGCTGGTCTCAAACTCGCGGGCTCAAGCCATCCTCCCACTTTGGCCTCCGTAACTGCTCGGATTACAGGTGTGAGCCACCATGCCTAGCCAAATCTGAATTTAAAAAAATTTTTTTTAAATTTTCAAATTGTGGGGTACAATTCAGGGTTGGTTATACAAACATTCATCGTGCAGGTACCCCTGTTGATGAGGTGTGCCCCCCCAATCTGAATTTCAAAACCAGCAAATACACAAACAGAAATGAGGAGTAAAACAGTAAAGAGAAAGACATGTGAGGCAGGATTGGATTCCAGCCCCGGATAAAGGAAGTCCCGGGATGACAGATGTGCCTGTAGTTGGTCTAGACAGAACCAGTGCAACATGCAGAGGGCAGAGGACAACAAGGGAGATGGTTTAAAATATCACCAAATGGCACATGCCTGTAGTTCCAGCTACTTGGAAGGCTGAGGTGCAAGGACTGTCTGAGTCCAGCAGGTCAAGGCTGCAGTGGCTGTGAGCATGCCCCTACACTCCAACCTGGGCGACAGAGTGAGACTCCAACTCAAAAGCCGTTGTAGCGCTTCTTGGCCTTTTGGCTGAGATCAAGTGTAGCATCTGTTCTTATCAGTTTAAAATATTACCATTGTGACATTACAGAAACGAAGTCAAACAAAAAGAAGCCAGGTGATGAGTCCAGGGTGTGGGGGTCACTCAGAACTGAATAGAATCTAACAGAAACAAAAGGGAGGAGGAGGAGGGGAAGCAGAGCGGACTGTGTTGTAAAAGAGATGGATTCTTAATAATCCATCAATAATTAACGTCTATAGAATAAGAAGAAAAAAAGGAAAAAAGGAGAAGGAAGAAAGGCAGAGACCCAGAAGGTTTCCTGGTAGAGCCCAGCGGATACCTGGCGGTTAGGAGATGATGATTCAGCGAGTTCCGGCAGCTGGAGTATGCCAGGCAGACGACCAGAGATAAGACAACTGCGAGGAGGAAAGACCGTGGATATCCACAGAGGGCGCAGGGCTCGTGTAGTCAGCAGACCCCTGATGAGCACAAGAGAGTGAGAAAACTACCTAAAGCGAGGAGAGGACCCCTGAGAGTATGAGAGGTGACAGCCCAGTGATCACGCAGCGCAAGGACTAGCGACTGTCCCCACC
>NW_006978289.1:38046-42163 GCF_000164805.1 Carlito syrichta | reverse complement strand
CGCTAAGCGCTGCCCTGGGCCCTCGCAGCCCATCTTCAAAGCAAGACTCAGCAGGATCCAGGTGCTTCCAGGTCACTTCACGGCATCCCAGCACGCGGCTCACGGGCACGTCTAGGAAGCCAGACATCCCCGGCAGTCAAGGAGGAAGGCACAACGTCTGGCATCCAGTCACATACTAGCCGGGATACAAAGAAGGGGGAAAGGCAACCCACTCTGGGGAGAGAAATCAGTCAATGGAAGGCATCCGGACTGGAAAGGAAGAAGCACTGTGGCAGGATTTTACAGAGACAGACAGGACTCTGAGGCTTCTTTGCCAGGAAGAAGTGTTTATTCGTGCCAGCACCAGCTAATCCAAAGGCTGAGCCCCGAGCGCAGGGGGGCATTGCCTTTTATACAATTTTAGTTTCTTTGTTCCCCTGATAAGGCTTACATATTAGTAACATGCAGGCTGATTGGGTATTTCACAGTTCAGGGTTGCAGCAGAGTTACACATGCGTACTACAGATTGGGGGGCTACATTCCTTTCCAACATAAATCTTTTTAAGAAAGCTCTTATCTTATGGTGCTAGGTGGATCCTTTCACTATTCTGGGAAGGCCTTTATCTTATGGTACTTATGAAAGCCCCTTCTCTATCCTGGAAAGGCCTTTGTTTTATTAGGCTTGGGGGGCGGCGGGGGGAGCTCCCTGCCTTAGCACAGCTGCCTTTTTTCTCTTGTTTTTGAGTTGGTATCTCACTGTATCCCCCAGGCTGGAGTGCAGTGGCACGATCTCAGCCACTGCAGCCTCGACTTGGTGGGCTCAAACAATCCTTCCACCTCAGCCTTCCAAGTAGCCAGAACTACAGGCGCACGCTGGCACGCCCAGCTAATTTTTTGATTTATTGTAGAGATGAGGTCTCACCATGTTGCCCAGGCTGGTCTTGAACCTGTAGGCTCAGGCAATCCTCTCACCTTGGCCTCCCAAAGTGCTAGGATTATAGGCTTGAGCCACTGCGCCCAGCCAACAATTTCCTTTTTTCTGAGAAAAACTAATGGCATCTACAGAAGAGCCACAAGACTGAGTTTAGCAAGTCTGCAGGACTCATCATATTTCACTGGGTGCTAACTCCTTTCCCCAAATACTTAACCACCGGGCTAGGTGGTTCAGCCTGTAATCCAAGCACTTTGGGAGGCCAAGGTGAGTGGATTGCTTGAGTCCGCTGGTTCGAGACCTACCTGGGCAACTCAGCAAAACCTCATCTCTACAATAAATCAAAAATTAGCCAGGCATAATAGCACGCGCCTGTAGTTCCAGCAACTTGGAAGGCTGAGGCGGATGGATCGCCGGAGCCCAGCAGGTTGAGGCTGCGGTGGCCAGGAGCATGCCACTGCACTCCAGTCTGTGCGACAGAGTGGGACTCTGAGTCCAAAAAAAACAAAAACAAAAAAACTTAACCAATTGTCCAAGCACTTTCTTCGCTGGTCTTTTCTTGAGTAGGCTAATAATCTGCACAATCACCAGTGTTTTTGGTTTGTTTGTTCTTCTAATGAAAACACAGTTTTATTTTGGCAGGAGACAAACTCTGACAAGGATGTGGGAAATCAGCCTTCTGGTGGGAGGGCACATTTGTTGGAGAGCAGTTTTGTACTGCAGCTTGAGAACCTTAAATAATGAAAAAAAATTTTTTTTTGAATTGGAGTCTCACTCTGTCACCCAGACTGGAGTGCAGTGGCAGGCTCCCGGCCACCGTAGCCTCGACCTGCTGGGTTCAGGTGATCGTTCCACCTCAGCCTTCTGAGTAGCTGGAACTACAGGTGTGTACCACCATGCCTGGCTAATTTTTGATTTATTGTACAGACAAGGTCTCACCAAGTTGCCCAGGTGGGTCTCAAACCCACGGCTCAGGCAATCCACTCGCCTCAGCTTCTAAATATTGAATATTTAACTTAGTAATTCTACTTCTTGAAATCTACCTCTTTTTTTTGAGTCAGGGTCTCAGTCTGTTACCCAGGTTGGAGTGCAGTAATCTTCCAAGTAGCTGGAACTACAGGCACACACCACCACGCCCAGATCGTTTGATTTATTGTAGAGATGAGGTCTCACCAAGTTGCCCAGGTTGGTCTCAACTCCTGGGCTCAGGAGAGCCTCTCGTCTCCTCCTCCTAAAGTGCTGGGATTACAGGCGTGAGCTACCATACCATACAGAATCTATCTTAAGGAAACAATCACTCGTGAAAAGACATATACAATTCTATTGAATCGATACCTATAATAGAGGAAAATTGGAAACAATTGGAATGTTCAACCATCATGTTATAGTACATTTTATTTTGAGTCAAGAGTCTCACTCTGTCGCCCAGGCAGGAGTGCAGTGGCACACTCACAGCCACTGTAGCCTCGACCTGCTGGGCTCAGGCAATCCTTCTGCCTCAGCCTTCCAAGTAGCTAGAACTACAAGCATGCACTACCATGCCCAGCTAATTTTCTTTATTTATTGTAGAGACAGGGTCTCGCCATGTTGCCTAGGCTGGTCTCAAACCCATGGGCTAAGGCAATCCTGTCACCTCAGTATAATGCATCTTTTACACATCCATTGATTTATTGAGAGGACAGAAAAGCTTCTACAGTGGGAGGGGACTCAGAGGGGTTTGCCCGAATATTTTTGAAGAATTTTTTGAAAGAAGAAGGCTCATGTTAGGAAAAAAAGGAAAAAGTTGAACATTAACTTGCAAAAATTATATATTACATATTACTGTTACCCATTTACTACATAAACACAACTATAAAACTAAGGAAATGTTCCAAAATGTTTACATCAGTTAATGCTGAATGACAGGGCCCAATTTATTTTCTTTTTCTTCCATTTCTTAAATTGTCTTTAATTACCTTGTACTACTTGACTATCTGAACCTCCCCTCCAACCCAAGGACAAAGCAAGACTGTGTGGAGGTGCTATGGCTGGAAAAAGAAACTCAGACATGGGAGTCATAGCTCAGTTTATTTTTTGTGGCAACAAACATTTAAGTACATTTAAGTACAAGTGGATCCTGAGAGTCCAGGGGCCAGTCCACGAAAACTATGAGGCCCCCACACTAAAGTAATTACTGTGGGACTCACTGCCTAGGAGGAGCCACCAGATTACACGTCAGCCCCTTTTTCCAGCCCAGGTTCAGTGGGAAACGGGGGCCCAAAGCGCTGCATAGTCCGCACCACCAGGGAAAGCTGGTCAAGAAAGTTGATGATGGAGATTCGGAGCAGGCGACAGTCTTCAGCTTTCCAGTGGCTAAAAGTGAGGAAAAAAGAAAATCAAGTCGGAGGTGGCGACTCCTTGCCCCTCAGATATCTATTACACTGAACCCTGGGGTCGAGACCATCATCACAGAGCCTCACAGGCAAAGAGCCGCCCTCAGATGAAGCCTTGGGTGTCTGCACACAACCCCCCCCCACCCCGCCCCGGCCCTTTCTAGAACTCACACAGCTAGGACACTGCCGCTCACTGTAAGATCCTTTCCAACCACCCTTTGGTGGGGCTCAGCATCTGGAGCCAGGGAACCAAGGGCGACTTCCGCCTCCAAAGGGGTCGGGAAAGGCACGCTGAGGGTGCTGACGCGGGTGAGTAAAGGTGCTACCGGATACCGACCGCGGGTGAATCTCGGGCCTCCTCGCTCCTCCGAAGCCATCCAGCCTCTTTCAGGCCACCCTAACTGGTCCCATCCCAATTCAAGCCCGCTTCTGCAATACCCTACGGCCGCCCGGTTCCTACTCTGCTCTCGTTCCTCCCCTCTTATCCCGCCCAGGACCCCTTGGCCAGAACTCTCCGCCAGTCGCCCCCAGTTCTCCTCTTATCTCGATTCCTTCCCGCCGTTCGACACACCTCAGCCCCCGGTTTCCCCCGCTCCCCTTTCCGTGGCCCCAGGGCGCCCACCCCTCACCCACACTTTCCATCCTTTCTGCCCCGCCCACCTCTCTCCCGCCGCAGGCAGCCCCAGCCCGCTCCCGCTGTCCCCTCGGGCAGGATACAACGTGTGTGGTCGGATTCCTGGCCTTCCGGCTGCAGGCGCGGTATCTGTGCCGGGACCTGGGGCGTGCGGTGCTCCCGCGACATGGAGAGCCTCACCGGCCGGGTCTGCCGCCGTGC
>NW_006978289.1:33193-38026 GCF_000164805.1 Carlito syrichta | reverse complement strand
CGCTGCGAGGCGCGTACTCGCTTCCCCCGAGCCGGCTTGCTGGGTGCCCGGCGAGACCCTGTGGGCCGGAGAGACACTGAGGTTTCCTCCAGAAACTGACCCCCTCGTAACTCGCCCGCAGGGCGCCTGCGCCGACAGACCCATCCCCGGCCGGGTGCCGCGAAGCCTGCCCTGCCTACCCTGTGAGCGCTCCCTCACGAAGCTCCGCTTCTGAGAGCACCCGCTCCGCTTCTGCTTCTGCGGCCCTGGAAACCTCCCGTGAAGCCCCTCGGGCGCGTGGCCGATTCCTGCCGGGTCTCCTCCCCAGGCCCAATGTCCCCCAGAGGTATAGCACGACATCCCTGCAGTGATTATCGGAGTGAGGGTGTCAGTGTCGGTTAGCCCTGCACCCCCCCCCCAGTGTCCAACCCAAGGGGGCTTTACAGGGGACAGGAACTGTCAGGTTTGCAGTTTAGAAAGAGCATCTTAGAGTTGGCTGTGTGCAGAAGCAGCCTGCCGGCCAGGGGACCCACCTAGAGGCCAGAAATGACAGGGATCTGCACCAAAGTACTGGCGGTGGGACTGGGTCTAACATACCTGGCGAAATATAATATGTGAAACATAATATGTGAAAAAGCTGTATTTACGAAAGCGCTGATTTAGTACATTGCTGTACACATGTAGAAGAATCCTAGAACAATACATCAGCCTTGAGAGACGGGACGTGTATGCATGCGCGCGCGACTGTGTGTGTGTGTGTGTAGAACCACAAAGGAGCTTGAGCAGGAGCCAGCGGTGACAGCAGCAGGAGGATGAGGAGGAGGGAGGGCGAGGCACGGGTCCGCCAGAGCCGTTCAATGGGGCCCCACCGGCTTGTGCAGGCAGGGAAGTGCCCTGGAACCCCGGGAGGCCGCTCCAGCTGAGCCTTGGAGAAAGACAGGGGTGGCGATCTAGGATGTCGTGTCGCTCCTGTGGGCTTTTCAGGGCTTTAGGCGGCTGGCTGCAGCTGCCACATCTACTCCTAGGAGCACCTGGCCAGGGCAGACCTTTGGGAGCTGGCGAGGCCTCGTGGGGCGCATGCAGGGTGCCAGCCAACCATGGGCACAGTGACTCTGCTGCCCGGGCACCCCCCCCAAAGCAAACGCCGCTCTCTCCTCTGAGGCTGCTCTTCCTCCCGTGGGCCCCTGGGAAATGGCACCGCGAGCATGTTGTCCCAGCTGCCAGACCAAGTGGTCTGTGTCTCCGTGAGGCTACTTCAGCTGGGCCCTTCACCCATGCTGCTGTCTACTGGTGTCGTCGTGATCACACTATGTCCATGGGGGTCAGGGACTGTCCTGAGGTCCCACCCCGAGGGGTGGGGGGTGGTCTCAGGGCCTTTCAAGAGGGTGAATTAGCGCCACTTCTCAGGGCTGACACTTGCAGCGCCTGCAGTAAGCATCCCGACCCTGTTACGGGAGCCTGCAGCGTATGGCTGCTTCATCTTCATGCAGGGTACCCAGTCTCCCCTCATAATGCCTCAGCCCACGCTTCTCAGCAGAATTGAAATGAACTAAGAGCTCTGCATAGAAAGGACTTAGAACAATCCTCACTCCACAGCCCTCGCCCACCAGAGCTTGCTGGCAACACCGTCTACACATACCGGGAAAGCTGCCTTCTCATCTCTGGCATGCAGCCTGTCATTCTCTGGCTGGGAGGCACTAGCACAAGGACTCAACAACCCTCTCTAGGGTCTTTTTCCCTGTAAGCCTGGGCACAGTGACTCACACCTGTAGTCCCGGCACTTTGGGAGGCTGAGGCAGGATTGCTTGAGCACAGGAGTTCGAACCCAGCCTAGGCAATATGGTGAAGCCTGATCTTTAAAAAATAATTTAGCCAGTCATGGTGGTGTGCACCTGTAGTCCCAAGCTACTCCGGGAGGCTAAGGCAGAAGGATCATTTGAGCCCGGGAGGCTGAGTATGTGGTGAGCCGTGTGAACTCCAGCCTGGGTGATAGAGTGAGACCCTGACTCAAAAAGAAAAAAAAATGGGGATGAGTCCTGGTCAAAGGTTTAAATGTCCTTGAAAGCATGCAGCACAGGGCCTGACACGCTGCAGCTCCCAGAAAATCATTGCCCTCGGTCAGGCATGGTGGCTCATGCCCATAATCCCAGCATTTTGGGAGGCAGAGGTGGGAGGCTCGCTTGAGCCCAGCTTTACTACATGGTGAGAACCTCACCTCTGTAAAAAAGAAATGCTTCCCTGTGTCTGAGCTGGCTGCCACCAGGCTCCCTGCTCCAGCTGTCCCCCTCCCTACCGCCAAGTAGATCTTGCTCTGACATGCATGGCCCCTGCAATGGACAGAAACTGTTTGCAGCCACCGTTCACTCGCCTCTCCCCCAGGACCTCCCTCCCTGTGCAGCCCATGCGTGTCCAGAGAAGCGGCCCCATGCCCAGTCCTGAAAAGCCAGCCCTGCTGGGGAATTCACACCTCCCACCCCAGCCAAAATGACTGAACGCACAGGCCAATTCTGACTGAGGAGATGACAAAGTTTATTTGCTGGGGGCATCTGAGACAGAAGCTGCACTACAGAGGGAGGGTGCCCCCCTGCCAGCGAGCATGGGACTCCAGCAGAGCACGGGCAGCCACCGTCTGATCCTTGGGACAAACTGCGTATCTGGGGAAATGGTTCATCCACTGCCAACAGCCCTGGACTTTTGTTTCATAAGCCAATACAGTTCCTTTACGGATTAAACCAATTTCCTTTATTGTTAAACCAACAATCGGAAACCGAAAGCAGCCTAGCTAATATCATTGCATTTGGATAAAAGCAAACGTCTCCCATTCACCTCAAGTGCTAAGTTTCTAAGATGAATCTCCTAACTCAACACAAGCAAGAACACTGCTGTGGCAGCACGGATCTCTGGCCATATGCTAAGTGGGGCCCTGCTGTGTGATGTTCCTAGCTCCCAGGGAGGGCCCGGAGCTTTTGTCTGCTCTTCAAAGCCCTTGCTCCTGGGACCTCTTTCAAGCCTGGGGATCCAGTACTGGCCCCACAAGGCCCAGGCAGGAGGGCCTTGGGCAGAGAAGGCAGGCGAGGCCCTGACCACACTGAGAACGGTGGCCTCTTCCAGCCTCTACCACCCTGGGAGCCCTCCTCCAAGGATCAGGTGTTTAGACAACCTCTAGGGTGCATGGACTGCTCAGGGTGAAGAAGGAACCAGTGCCACCTGGCTCATGCTCCGGCACCCTCCCTGGCACCCCAAGGCTTCCTTCCAGGCAACAAGTACACAAAGCAGAGCTCCTGAACCCAGGCAGCAGGGCAAGTGTTCGTTGTCCACACGCGGGTGAGCGCCAGGCATGGAGGCTGAGGCCCGCCTCAGCTCTGACACCATCCTGCTGAGTCACCTGTCAGCCCTAATGCTTCCAGGAGGGGACATGCAGACAGGGTGCTCCAGAGGAGCGCTGTGCCCCCAAGGGCTAGGACACCCCATCTCTGGGCCATGCTTGGCCATCGTTTCACTTTTGGCTTGTTTGTTTAATGGGACACAAGGGGGTATCACTGCAGAAACTCCCCACCCTGGGCTGGGGTAAGGACGGAGCAAAATGACTCAGGTCCAAGGAGTGGTCCTCACTGTACAGAGTCAGCAGTTGGGGACTGAAGTGGTACAGAGACATGCCTGAAGTCACATCACAGAACGGGGGTGACTTTCCAGCTCCCCAGCGCCCAATCTGCCTTTCCTTTTGTCAAATGCACAATGGCTGCAGCAGCTAAGGGGTCCCTGGGTTGGCAGTCACTTGGCCTCCTGGGGAGACTGGCTGAGGGCTATGCCAGAACCGCCAGAGGTCAGGTGACAGCTGCTTCCCTTTCAGGCTTGGGGGGGGATTACTTACGGGTTTATTCCCAGAGGGCTAGACGTGACATACTAAAGCCCATCCCTCCAGACAGCCTGCTTCTCTTTCTCACACTGAGGCACTTCTAGAAGCTGGCTGGACTTGGAACCTGGCTCCCCCAGTTCACGGCCAGGTGTCTCCGCCATGCGGCCTCACCTCTTCTGCGGGTGTGGGAGAAAGACCCACATCAAGTGCCCTGAGTCGTGCCCAGCACTGAGCAACAGCCGGGTACATGCCAGCTGTGACTATGATCATGAGGCAAACCACAACGTGAGAATAGATTTAATGCAACATGCAGCTGTGGCCTGGTCTGGGGCTCCTCCCCATGCTCCCACAGTGCTATTTGGAAAATCCCTTCTCTGGAGCCTCGGTCACTTCAGGGTGCAGGAAGCGGCTGGCCAGGCGTTCGATGTCGTCCAGTGTCAGGCGGCTCAGGGACCTCTCATAATCCTGCAGGGGGGAGATTCAGGGAGTGTGGGGGGCAGGGGACGTGGTGGCAAGGGCAGGGGTTGGGAGCAGCTGGGACTGGACACCGGGTATCCAAGGTCACCCTTCTCACCCTCTGTAGTTGCTCCAGGACCCTGCTGGCATCTGCTGCGCTGAAGTGGCGGGCCAAGACTCTAGAGATCAGCTGCCAGACTTGCGGAGGTGGGGAGTCGGCCAGTCTCCGGGCAGCACCTTCTTCCAGCAACACCTTCTCCAGGGGCTTGACCACTAGATTGAGCTTGGAATTGGGCCCGATGCTGTAATCCGACAGTCGTTTCCCATCTGTCAAAGGGATGCTGATGCGGTTCCTTACCTTCCGCTGTGCGGCGGCCCAAAGCGATGCCGCCTCGCTGCGCACAGGCATCTGGGTGACCTCCCCCAAGGCCAGGGGGCACTTGGCGCCGCGGGCCAGCGCCCCGACCCATCGCGCCGCCGCCCGGGTGCGGCCGGCACACCCCGTCCCGACTTCCTGCGGGGCTCCGTGGGCGTCTCCTCTC
>NW_006978289.1:28615-32657 GCF_000164805.1 Carlito syrichta | reverse complement strand
CAAGGCGCGGAAGGTGGCCTGGCCCGCCCGCGCGTTCGCGGGGAGGGGTGAGCGGCGCCAGGTTTGCTCCGTCGGGAGCCGGGGCACGGGGAAGGAAGGGCAGAAAGTGCGCTCGCCGACGGCCGGCGGGCCGGCCGGTCCGCCCTGGGTTTCCAGCCTGTTGGTGGAGCGGGTCGATGCGATCCCCTTCCTGTCTCAGTGACGCCAGGTGGCCCGGCCCTGCCAAGCTTGCCCCGCTGCCCGATGGCTTTCTGCTCCCTCCTTTCTAGTCTGGTTGCCAAAACCACCACTGAGCCTGGGAGCAGGCAGGGAAGCCAGGTCTCTGCCCTCATCCTCCCAGGGCTCATTCTGGAACAGAGAAGCCCGCCTCTCACACGGAGGGGACATGCGGGGAGGACTGGCCGCGAAAGCCTGTGCAGGGGTCACCGTGTCACCCCAACTTGTCGTTCACCCTGGCCCACGCCTTCCCAGTCACAGTCTTCTACTCGCCGCTCCCAGGCCCTGAAGGGCAAAGATTGGAAGGGACCCAAGCTTGCTTCTCTCTTTTATTGAAATGTATTTTCTGGGCAGTGCCCACCTACTTAACTCAGCATGGCCTCTTTGGCACGGAAAGCTGGAGAATAAAAAATCAGTAAAAAAAATAAGCCTGGATTTTTCTGAGTGCATAGTGCATGAGAACTAAAGGCCTTTGGTACACAACAACTGTGGGGACAGTAGGTGGAGTGTAGGGGCTGGAGGTGATGAAAGCTTGACCCAGAGGCCTCAGGGAACTGGGAACAGGCTGCTGTAGACGAAGTGGCCGACGACCAAGGCCAGCATCTCGGAGGTGCCACTCAGCGCCACGATGAAGGGGGCCTGGGAGGCATAGTCTGCTTGCAGGCGGCGGAGGGACAGCTGCAGCATGGCCAAGGCCAGCAGGCTGTTTTGCACCCCTACCTCGATGCTGACTGTCCGCCGCTGGCTCACTGGCAGCTTCAGGCACGTGGCCAGGCAGTGGCCCACCAGGAGGCCGACCAGGGGCACCGTGAGGCCCACCAGCACGATGGGCAGCCTGACGCCCACCAGAATGAAGACCCCCATGCGGTAGGCCAGGAAGAGGCCGCCCAGGAGGAGCACAAAGCTGAAGGGCTTGATGACCTGCAGCAGCAGCTGTGAGAGCCTGGGGAGCCGGGACTTGATGAGCACACCCGCCGCGATGGGGATGGCGATGAACAGCAGGGTCCCCAGGATCTTGGAGACGGGCACGTGCAGGGTCTCGTGGATGCTGAGCAGGCGGCTGTAGACGGCTGAAGACAGTGGCAGGAAGCCGGTGGCAGCCACCGTGGAGATGAAAGTCATAGAGATGGCCAGGGTGACGTCCCCCCCGAGAAGGAGGCTGAAGAAGTAGCTCCCCCCGCCGCCAGGCGACGAGCAGGTGATGATGAGGCCCAGGGCCAGGGCCTTGGGCAGCATGAAGACCTTGGCCATCAGGAAAGCATAGAAGGGCATGACCAGAAACTGGCCCAGGAGGCCTAGCAGCATGGGCTGAGGGCTCTGCACGAGCCCCTTCAGAACCTCCAGCTCCACTTTGCACCCGAACGAACACTTGTTGACGAAGAGCAGAGGCAGGAGCAGGTAGAGGATGGGGTTCTCCGAGAAGTGGGCCAGGTGGGCGCTGAGGGTGGCAGGGGCGTCTTCGGATGGCGAGACCCTGATGCAGAAGTCTCTCCGCTCCTCGATCAGCATGGGCGGGGCCTCGCGGGGGTCCATGAGCTGGATGTGGAGGGGGGCCAGCCCAGCCAGGCCTGAGTGGATGCTCACCTCGAAGCCGCCCCCACCGCCCCAGGTTATGGCACTCACGTTCTGGATGGTCAGTACCTCTGTGTCCAGGGACCAGACCCTCAGGGTGGGACCAGACCCCGTCCTGTTGGCCTGGCCTGGGTACTGGCTCGAGATCACGATGATGCCGTCACTCTCCTCAGGGAACTCAAACTCCATCACAGAGCCGTCTCCGATGCTCAAATAGGGGCCCCTTGTCAGCGGCACAGCGTGGCTGGGAGTGGTGCTGATGTCGGCGCTGGCCATCCCTCGGCCCCCCGGTGCCAGGCTGATGAGCATCAGGACAGCTCTGAGCATACCCAGGGGGCCTGTGTGACCACCCCCCACTCCCTGGCCAGGCCACCGCTGGGAGCTGCCCCTTGCCCTTGGTGACACCATGGCTCTTCCCGAAGGGGTGATGCTGCGCCCTGGCCCTCTGCGGCTTAGGAGTGCACCCCCACTGGTGCTGTTGGGTTGTCCTGAGAAGCATCCGTGGACAGGTCCTGGTCCTGGATGGCAGGGCTCCCCCTGAGGAGGTAAGGGACACAGAAGCGGCTGGTGAGGGCGAGCGGTTGCTCGTCCAGCATGGGGATTTGGAAGCCCCCACTCGGGAATGGAGTGGCAATGCCTAGTGCTGGCCCTCCAGGGCCATTTGGCGGTCCCTGCTCCCAGAGGGACTACCTACAGATAGACGTTCCTGTTCAGCCTGCCCTTACTTGCTGATTTCTCTGGGCTCGTCCTCTCCGCAGAAATGTCCTGGTGTCAAGGGATTCAGGAGAGCCACCCTAGACCTGCCACCACTAGCCTGCTCCCCACTGCCTTCGAGATGCAGCCGGAGAAGGGCTGCAGTGATACCACAGCAGGGAGGAAATCTCCCAAAAGGTTCCCAGGGATGATGAGGACACAGGCTGGATGAGAACAGGGCTGTTGGGAAACCTTGTTTCGGGCCAGATCCTGGAGGCCTTTGGAGAGCAGGTTAGGAGGTCAGAGTGTCATCTGTCAGGTTGGCAAAGCGGCTGGCAAAGTGGCGCAGACAGTGGGTGACCACTGGTCCCAAGGTCCCAGGGGTTGATGTCGGCCACCGTTGGGAACAGGCTGATGTGGCTACCTGGCCTGCCCCACCTTCCCTGTGGTGATAAGATGGGGCCCCGGGGGAAGCAGGTCCCTGCTCTCCAGGGAAGCTGCAGCAGGAATGAGTCAGATGGAGCCACATGTCCGCTGAGTTTGAGCTCCTGGAGCTGCCGGGTTACATCTGCGAGGCTCTGCTCAGAGTCCAGGGGCTACTCCCCACGCCACGCGTGCCCCCACCAGAGCTCAAACTCCCAGCGGGCCTCTGAGTGTCTAGGGGACAAGGGTGCTAGAACTGGGGCAACTTACTGTCAGTTGCCTTATGCTCTGTAGTGTCCCCGTCCTGGAAGAGGCCCCTGCCTCTCTAGATCCCATCAGTCTTTGGCCATTGCCTCCCTCCATCTGCACTTGGAGAGAGGGGGAAGTGGAGGGTGGAGGGGTGGAGGGCAGCTTGAGCAAAAAGCTCATTCCTGGGAAAGTCTCCCTCACCCCACCCCAGGATGACATGGCCTCTGCTGGCTCGGAGTTTGGGTCACTTACCACTGAGGCCTTGGTCCAGCCTTGGGTCTCAGCGCTGAAGAGGGAGGCAGGAAAACCAGAGGAGGGTAGGAGAAGCAAAGCGGAGGGGCAAGAATGAAGGCGCCAGGACTGAAGCCACCAGGTGGTGCGAACCAGTTTAGAAGGGAAAGGCTGAGGGCCACCCAGTCCACGCCCCATCCTCCCGGTGGGACTGGCGGCTTAGAGTCACTGCAAGAGGGGTTGGCCCAGATCCCACACCAGTTCTGCTTGAGGGCCCAGGAGAGTCTGAGCGGGTGCACCTCAAGGCAGGGGAGGGAACCCAGCACGGGCAGCTATTTCGACACCGCAGGGCGTTCGAGGATAACTGGGGTGCTGAGGGGCCGCCTCCCTACCTGGGAGTCCAGAAGTTGTTTAGATGGGTCCGGAACAGAGCTGGGGTGAACCCGGGAGGGAGGGCAGGAAGGGCCGCCGATGCCCCACCGCCGCCAGGCCCATGAGCCGATCAGGTGGTTTCGGGGTCCAGGGGACCCTTACGCCACTCTTGGGGCCGCGACCACGCCAGGCCTGGCGAACGCGCGGCGGCGGCAGCCCCTCCCTGCAGGGGCCAGGCAGGGCGGGGGCGCCCGAATGGGCGATCGCTGAGCGGGACGGGGGCCAG
>NW_006978289.1:21653-27972 GCF_000164805.1 Carlito syrichta | reverse complement strand
GCTGGGCGGAATGTTCCCAGTTATTCTGCGACCTCTGAGGGCAGTGGACTGGGGGTTAGCCGGTAGCCGGGCTGTTGGGAGGGGTGGGAACCCCGGGACCCCAGGGCCGATCCGACCGACCCGGACCTCAGGCTCTGTACCGAGTCCCCCTTTCGTTCGGGCGTTGACGGAGCGTCTACCTTCGTACCGAAGGGCATTAAGTGGACTTGTCTGCTTTTCAAGACAATTTGGCGCCACCAGCAGGGTCCGGCAGCTTCACGGTAAAGGCGTGGGAACAAGGCACAAGGATGGGACAAAGGCGGTGGGAGGGTATAGAAGACCACCGGAAGACAGCAAGTGCCGGATTAAGGGTTTGTATGTTCCAAGGGTTGCTGGGCCAGATGGAATCCGTGTGCACTGCTCTGAAAAAACGTTTTGCCGCGACTGTGATGGAGACCAGTGGTCCCCAAAGTCGGAGGTACTTGTCCTTGAGAGGTGCACGGGACTCATCGTTGTGAATGTGAAATAAAAAGGACCCATAGCATCTCTATTTAGTTTTTTGAAAAAATAATAATTATAATTTAACTAAATTTATTCACATTTTAACTTATTTGAAAACACTTAATTTACTTTAACCGTTTATTTATTTATGTATTTGTGTATGTATTTTTTTTTTGAGTTGGAGTATAACTGTCACCCAGACTGGAGTGCAGTGGCACACTCATGACTTCTACCTGCTGGGCTCCGGCGATCCTCCTGCCTCAGCCTTCCAAGTAGCTGGAACTACAGGCATGCACTATCACGCCTGGCTAATTTTTTGATTTATTGTAGAGACGAGGTCTCGACAAGTCCCCTGGGCTGGTCTCAAACCCGCGGGCTCAGGCAATCCTCTCATCTTGGCCTCCCAAAGTGCTGGGATTATAGAAGTGAGCCACCATGCCCGGCCTATTTATTTATGTTTTTAGAGACGAGGTGTCGCTCTATGACCCAAGCTGGAGTACAATGGTGTGATCATAGGTGTGATCGTAGCTCACTGCAGCCTCCAACTCCTGGGCTCAAGCAGTCCTCCCACCTCAGCCTCCCGAGTGACTGGGGCTACAGGCGCATCACCACGCTTGGCTAAAACGTTTATTTTTGTGTGTGTTTCCTACAGTGCAAGTTAGTACATGCATATGACATATAACATGACAAATGTACACATGTTGGAGGTGCATTGCCTAAGGGTTTGATGTGCCCTTCTGGAAGAAACCTGCATTTTTGGCTTTTGGAATCAGGGTCGCACTTTGTCACCCAGGCTGGAGTACAATGGCACGCTTATGGCTCACCACAGCCTTCACTTCCTGGGCTCGGGAAAGTCTTTCTCCTCAGCCTTCCAAGTAGCTGGAGCCACAGGCCCATGCCACCACGCCCGACTAATTTTTTGATGTTTTGTAGAGACCAGGTCTTTCATGCTATGTTACCCAGGCTGCTCCTGGGCTCAAGCAGTCCACCCACTTCAGCCTCCCAAAGTGCTGGGATGACAGGCATGAGCCACCAAGCCCGACTGAAAACCTGAATTTGTACGTTCTAGTTGCCTGTGCTCTTGGGCCTGCCTGATGCTGTCAGTGAAACTCTCCTGGACCTAGCCACTTGGCAGCCACCGATTCCTGTTTTGTGCCAGGCGTCCTGGAGAGCACATGCAGTCTCTGTTCTTGTCAACCACTTCAGCCTTCCCTGGAAAGCCCGGGTGAGCAGGTGGGGTGTCTGATGCGAATCTGGTGGCTTTGTCTGCTGGGAAAGGGAACAGCTGAATTAAAGGCAAGAGAATGGTGGTAGTCGGTTTAGGTGATTGGTCATTTACCCCAGAAGGGAACGGGGAAGCGCGCTGCAGGTCAGGCAGGGGTGTCTGGCTCTAGAAGAAAGTCGTCCAGACTGAGAGAACAGATGGCGCAAACAGCTGCAGTAACAGACACACGTCAAGTGGGACCTGCCCCTGCATTTTGTAATAGGTCACAGTGGTGATCAGGGGAGGCAGGGGCCTTCAGGAATGCCATGTGATAGATGAGCAGATGCGGACAGCATATACACGGGTATGCAAGCGTGCGTGCACGTACATTTACAGCATTTGGTCACAGGGCCTGTTTTCTCTCGAGGAACCTACATCCTTGGAACACGTGGCTCTCACATGGTTGGCTCTAAGGCTGGCCCCTCAGACCGGACCTGATGCGAAGTGAGTTCCCGGGGACTTGTCCTGGAACTATTGGGAACGGCATCCTACATAACAGAGGGGGAGACTCAAAGAAAGTGATGTGTATTTGAGAATAGGTCCCTGCAATGGGACTACGTGTGGCTATGTGCATATTTTAGGGAGGCAAAGGAAGACCAGGGTTGGTAAAGAAAAAACGAGGCCGACAGAATTGTTTTGAGATAATTGTCCTTGGCCACAAGGATCAATGACAGGTGGCGTCAGTCCAAGTTTGGACTGGTAATTGCTGGGCAGATGTCCTCGCGGAAGTTTTTTTTTTTTTTTTTTGCGGGGGGGGGTGTCGGAGTCTCACTCTGTCACCTAGGCTGGAGTGCAGTGGCATGCTCACAGCCACCCCAGCGTCAACCTGCTGGGCTCAGGTGATCCTTCCACCTCAGCCTTCCAGGTAGCTGGAACTACGGACGTATACTACCATGCCTGGCTTATTTTTTATTTGTTGGAGAGACGACATCTCACCAAGTTGCCCAGGCTGGTCTTGAACTCCTGAGTTCAGGCAATCCTTTTGCCTTGGCTTCTCAAAGTGCTGGGATTACAGACTTGAGCCACTGCGCCCGGCTAGTATTTTTTGTGTGTAAGGGGCGAGGGCCTTTGTGGAAGGCTATGGTTTTTGCATAGTCTTGTGAGAGATTTTTGTTATCAGGCATCACATACATGGGAGCCCTCCCTGGCCTTTCCCAGCTTCATTTCTCAGTTTGTTTTTTTTTTTTTGAGATGGGCTCTTGCTATGTTGCCCAGGCTGGAGAATAGAGGCTATTCACAGATGCAGTCCAACTCCTGGTCAGCACAGGAAGTTTGACCTGCTCCGGTTCTGACCTGGGCAGGTTCACCCCTCCTTAGGCTATCTAGTGATCCTCCACTCCAGGAAGTCACCATGTTGATGCTGAACTTAGTATGGACACCCGATCAGCATAGCACACTACAGCCCAGAACACCCGGGCTCAAGCAATCCTCCCACCACGGCCTCCCGAGTAGCTTGGTCTACAGGGACTATAGGCACATACCACCATGCATGCCAGTTTTTGTTTTTGTTGTTGTTTTTTTTTTAGCACGAGTGACTCCATTTTGATTCTGACAACTTTCAGAGTTCCCCCATCGATCAAGGTATTTCTTCAGAAGCAGAAGGTTTTGAGTGTGCCTCAGTGTTGCAATGGACCTACTCTGAGTTGTTGGTCTGGTCCCATGTAAGAGAATTGGAACTAGCAGTCAGTGTCAAAACCCTGTTAGCCACGTTTGAGCAACAGTGGAGGTTTGGAGGCAGTGGCTCTCAGGCTAAATCTCCCTGAAGTCCACTGTTAAGTTCAATTTTGTTTGTTCTGTGGCATGTTGGCCATCATCTCAAAGTGCTAGGTGAGCATTATTTTAGGACTTGTACTTCTGTAGAAATTTGACAAGTAACAGGTACAAAGTTTTTAAAGGACAGTACAAAATACAATGAACGGGAATATAATTCCAGTTTTCATAATGGTTTTGAGTCATGCAACTAAGTTTAAAGGCAACCCACTGAATAAATCACATGACCATGGGGAATTAAGTGAGACCTGTTGTAATTTGTGGGACCTGTTTTTATTTTTATTTAAAAAAAATTTTTTTTTTTTTTGAGTTGGAGTCTCACTCTGTCGCCCAGACTGGAGTGCAGTGGTCCGCTCCCGGCCACCGCAGCCTCGACCTGCTGGGCTCCGGCGATCCTTCGGCCTCAGCCTTCCGAGTAGCTGGAATTACAGACGTGCACTACCACGCCCGGCTAATTTTTTGATTTTATTGTAGAGATGAGGTCTCGCCTGCCCAGGCGGGTCTCGAACCCGCGGGCACAGGCAATCCACTCACCTCAGCCTCCCAAAGGCGCGGGATTCCAGGCTGAGCCACCGAGCCCGGCCTGTTTTTATTTTTACTTTTATTTTTTAATATTTTATTTTGAAGGTGTGAGGTACAATTCAGGATTAGGTGTACAAGTGGACGTCGTACAGGTAAAGTTTGGGCCTCCCGTGGGTCCCCACTTTGCCTGGTTTGAGGTCAGGTACTCTGATTGATGTTGTGTCCCCACCCCTACTCCGGCAGTGTCCCGCTACTGCCTGTGGGACCTGTTTTTAAGTTTTGTGTATGTGGGTCTCAATGTCCTCAGAGGAATTTATCCAGGTATAACATGTAGTATTAACAATAACTCAAGCTGGGTGTGGTGGCTTATGCCTGTTATCCCAGCACTTTGGGAGCCAAGGTGAAAGGATTGCCTGAGTCCAAGGGTTTGAGACCAGCCTGGGCAACTTGGAGAGACCTTGTCTCTACAATGAATTAAGAATTTAGCCGAGTGTGGTGGCATGTGCTTGTAGTTCCAGCTACTACGGAGGCTGAGGCAGAAGGATCCTCTGAGCCCAGCAGGTCAAGGCTGCAGTGGCCGTGAGTGTGCCACTGCACTCTAGCCTGGGCGACAGAGTGAGACTCCAACTTAAACAAACAAACAAAAACAAGGCCCAGCATGGTGACTCATGCCTATAATCCCAGCACTTTGAGAGGCTGAGGTGAAAGGATTGCCTGAACCCACGGGTTCGAGACCAGCCCAGGCAACTTGGTGAGACCTCATCTCTACAATAAAAAATAAAAAAATTAGCCAGGTGTGGTGGCACGTGCCTGTAGTTCCAGCTACTTGGAAGGCCGAGGTGGAAGGATCTCCTGAGCCCAGCAGGTTGAGGCTGCGGTGGCCTTGAGTGTGCCATTGCACTCCAACCTGGTGACAAGTGAGACTCTGACTCAAAAAACAAAAAAACAAAAACAAAACAAAACCCAATAACATAGACCGGTCTTTATCAAACCAATAGATACTAAAGGACCTGATGGATCAGGTTCTGTCAAGTTAACTGGCAGACACCACGGATGTGAAATTTCAGTTACACCATTATCCTGTCAAAGAAAAAGGAAGCCATAAGAAAGGAGAAATTCCAGCCGGGTTCGGTGGCTCAGCCTGTAATCCCGCGCTTGGGAGGCTGAGGTGAGTGGATTGCCTGAGCCCGCGGGTTCGAGACCCGCCTGGGCAGCGAGACCTCATCTCTACAATAAGTCAAAAAATCAGCGGGGCATGGTAGCGCGCGCCTGTAGTTCCAGCTACTTGGAAGGTCGAGGCGGAAGGATCGCCGGAGCCCAGCAGGTCGAGACTGCGGTGTTCCGGCCACTGCACTCCAGTCTGGGCGACAGAGTGAGACTCCAACTCGAGAAAAAAAAAGGAGAAATTCCAAGGGACGACATTCTCACTTCCATGGGGAGTCCTGCTCCGTTATCTTGGGAGAGTGGTCCCTGGTGTGAGGCTGCCAGCTTGTCCTGGTCTGCAGTTTCAATGTCTCTGGTTATGGCATCAGGTGGTTTGGAGAACTTTCTGTGTGGCCCGTACATCAGACCTAAAACTTGTCCTTTGAAATCGATATCAAGTTGTCTAGCTTCAGCTTCTAGAGCTTTAGGAACAGACCAGTTCTTGTTCTTAGTTGGAGACTCGTAGCTAAATACTGGAGAAAATTAGGAGAATTTCAGGTCTGGTCCGGGTGTCCAGGCTGGAGTGCAGTGGCACGATCACGGCTCACTGCAGCATCAACTTCCTGGGCTCAGGTGATCCTTCTGCCTCAGTCCCCCGGAGTAGCTGGGACTACAGGCATGCACCACCACACCTGGCTAATTTTTATTTTTTGTAGAGACGAGGTGTTGCTATGTTGCTCAGGCTGGTCTCGAATCCTGGACTTGAGCAGTCTTCTTGCCTTGGTCTCCCAAAGTGCTGGCATTCGAGCATGAGCCACCACATCCGGGCCATGATTCCTTTTTATCAGTTTATTTAGTTTCATGTCATTTTTGTTCTGCTTGATTTTGGCTAGTAGTTTCACCAATTCATCAGTTTCTTCGTTACAGTTCTGCATTTTGTTTTTTTTTTAGTTGGAGTCTTACTCTGTCGCCCAGGCTGGAGTGCAGTGACATGCTCCCGGCCAGGCCACCGCAGCCTCGACCCACTGGGCTCCGGCGATCCTTCTGCCTCAGCCTTCCGAGTAGCTGGAACTACACGCGCGCGCTACCACACCCAACTAATTTTTGATTTATTGTAGAGACGAGGTCTCGACAAGTTGC
>NW_006978289.1:18918-21633 GCF_000164805.1 Carlito syrichta | reverse complement strand
TTTTTTTTTTTTTTTTTGAAACCGGGTCTTGCTCTGTCACCTGGGCTGGAGTGCAGTGGCACAATCAAAGCTCTCTGCAACCTTGAACTCCTGGGCTCAAGTGATCCGCTTAGCCTTCCGAGTGGCTGAGACTACAGATGAGTGCTACCACTCCCACCTAATTTTTTGTTGGTGGTGGTGTTTTTGTTTTTGTTTCTTTGAGTTGGAGTCTTACTCTGTCATCCTGGCTAGAGTGCAGTGGCACACCCATGGCCACCACAGCCTCGACCCGCTGGGCTCAGGTAATCCTTCTGCTTCAGCCTTCCAAGTAGCTGGAACAACAGGTGCGCGCCACCACACCTGACTAGGTTTTGTGATTTATTGTAGAGATGAGGTCTTACCAAGTTACCCAGGCTGGTCTTGAACCCCTGGAATCAGGCAATCCTCTCACCTCGGCCTCCTAAAGTGCTGGGATTACAGGAGTGAATCACCACGTGCGGCCTAATTTTATTATTTTTTAAAATACTTTTTGTTTGTTCATTTCTTGTAGAGACAGAGTCTCACTATGTTGCCCAGGCTAGTCTCAAACTCCTGGGTTTAAACAATCTTCCCACCTCTGCCTCCCAAAGTGCTGGGATTATAGGTGTGAGCCACCGTGCCCAGCTAAATTAAGTCTTTTTGACCTAAAACTAACTTTGGGATTTTCCAGTTGGGTCCCAAAGAGAACCAATATCACTGTCATCTTGCAGGGATATTAAATGATTAGGTTTATTTGGCAAACTGAATGGGAAGCACTGCCAATTGGTAGCTCTTCTTTCACTTATATCTGTGAGGTATTCGTGATATGAACATTGCAAAATTGTATAAAATTTGGCCAGGTGTGGTGGCTCATGCCTACAATCCCAGCACTTTGGGAGGCCGAAGTGAGAGAACTGCCTGAGCCTATGGGTTCGAGATCAGCCTGGACAACTTGGTGAGACCTCATCCCTACAGCAAATCAAAAAAATTGACCGGGTGTGGTGGCGCTTGCCTGTAGTTGTAGCTACTTGGAAGGCTGAGGTGGAAGGATCGCCTAAGCCCAGCAGGTCGAGGCTGTGGTGGCTGTGAACGTGCCACTGCACTCCAGCCTGGGTGACAGAGTGAGACTCCGACTCAAAAAAAAATTGTATAAAACTCCTAATATATTAGTCATAATTCTGGTTACTGTGTTGGATAACTCCAAATAACAAATTTCCTTGTCATTTCTGGTTATGGTCAACTTTCATCAGATTTTTTACCCATGGTAAAAAACTTACAGCATTTCAGGCAAGATGAGGGGGAAAAATGAGGGCTTAATTACAATAGCTCCATGGCAGCCAACAACCTAACCTGGTACGCCTAAGAGTCATCACTTCTGGAAATGTGAATTTAAGTCTGCCTGGCTTACAATTGCCGAGGGTGATGGAACAGTTCATTAAAAGATATGAACTGGAAAAAACGAGATCGGTGTTTATAAGCGTTAGGTTCTTAGATAAAAAACATCAAAATCTTGAGCTTGGAGCAATAACACAAGGTATCTCTGTCCAGTCTAAAAATTTTGCTTTGTCTGCCACGCAGGAGCCAGAAAAGCTGAGGACAAAAACCGTAAATACCCTTTTCTCAAATGCTTCCCTGCCCACGTTGACTAATCAGGGAATCCAGACTGGTGAAGAAAGATAAATTGGTTGCTGAAATTCAAGGCAACTTGGACATGTTGTCTTATATAATCCAGCCACTCCTAGCAAAAAAGTGAACATTTGACTATTTAACCCTCTAAATTCATTTGAAACGAATAAAAGGATAAAAGTGGGTTTTTGAAATCAAACTGCTATGGAAGTTGCTTTACCTGCAACTTTGGTCCACGACTTTCATAAGATTACCTATGGGGCCAAATCAAACTGAACCATGTGAACAGGCCCTATTTGGTCAGAAATACAACTGGGACCCAACTGCCCCGTTCTAAACTGGTGAGTTCACATTACTATGTTTTACTATCTCATGACTAAAATTTCAGAATGAAAGCTAGGAAATCTGCTTCTGTATGGGTTTGGGGTTTTTCTGGGTCGGGGTCTTGTTCTGTTGCCCAGGCTGGAGTACAGCGGCACAATCACGGCTCTCTGCAGCCTTGACCTCTTGGACTCAGGTGATCCTCCCACCTCCACCTCCCAGTGATGGGATTATAGGCTTGAGCCACCACACCCAGTCGACTAATTTAATATTGTTGATGTAATAAAAACAGCTGTGTCTTCTGAGTTATTGGCAAGATACCTACGTATTTGTTTATTTCTTTATCTTGAGTTGGAGTCTCACTCTGTCGCCCTTGGCTGGAGTGCAGTGGCACGCTCCCGGCCACTGCAGCTTTGACCTGCTAGGCTCCAGGGATCCTTCTGCCTCAGCCTTCCCAGTAGCTGGAACTACAGGCATGTGCTACCATGCCCAGCTAATTTTTAAAAAAATTTATTGTAGAGATGAGATCTCACCATGTTGTCCAGGCTGGTCTCGAACCCGCAGGCTCAGGCAATCCTCCTGCCTCGGCCTCTGAAAGTGCTGGGATTATAGGCTTGAGTCACCGTGTCCGACTGATACCCACATATTTAATTTAACTTTAAGGTTCTTTTTTTTTTTTTTTTGAGTTGGAGTCTCACTCTATCGCCCAAACTGGAGGGCAGTGGCTGCTCCTGGCCACCGCAACCTCGACCTGCTGGGCTCCGGCGATCC
>NW_006978289.1:7550-18630 GCF_000164805.1 Carlito syrichta | reverse complement strand
CAACTCAAAAAAAAAAAAAAAAAAAAGAAAAAATGGTTAACAAGGAGATAGCTCGAAATAATGACAAGCCTTGTCATGTCTTAGTTTTCATAAGTAATCTAGATATAATTGTTAAAAATAAAGTGAATGTGACATAAACATTTCTAAATGAATTCTTTATAGAATTCTTTGTTTCTTAAATTTTGTAGAAAGACTCAATCTATTTGGGTCTATGAATACATATTTTTTTTTTGAGTCAGGGTCTCCCTCTGTTGCTCAGGTTGGAGTGCAGTGGCATGAACATGGCTCACTGCAGCCTTGACCTCCTGGGCTCAGGCGACCCTCCTGCCTCAGCCTCCTGAGTAGCTAGGACTACCTAGCTGATTTCTTGAATTTTTGTGGAGACGAGGCTTCACTATGTTGCCCAGGCTGGAGGATGGTCTTGATACAAGTGACAAGTCCTGCAGGTTCAGAGTGAGCAGAGGCGAGGCAGAAAAAGAAAGGGGTAGAGTGTTTTCTTTTAACTGTATAGCTGCAGCTTCTTTTTTTTTTGAGTTGGAGTCTCACTCTGTCGCCCAGGCTGGAGGGCAGTGACACGCTCCCTAGCTGGGTCTCGAACCCACGGGCTCAAGCAATCCACTCACCTCAGCCTCCCAAAGCACGGGATTACAGGCTGAGCCACCGAGCCCAGCTGGCTGCAGCTTCTTAATCTGGTACTAAGAAAAACAAATGTGGGAGTTGGAATGACACTTATGAAGGCCAGTCATTTAAATATATATTTTTATTTTTTGAGTTGGAGTCTCACTCTGTCGCCCAGGCTGGAGTGCAGCGGCACACTCATGGCCACTGCAGCCTCCACCTGCTGGGCTCTGGCGAACCTTCCACATCAGCCTTCCAAATAGCTGGAACTACAGGCACTCACCACCACATCCAGCTATTTATTTATTTATTTATTGTAGAGATGAGGTCTTGTCAAGTTGCCCAGGCTGGCCTCGAACTCATGGGCTCAGGCAATCTTCTCACCTCGGCCTCCCAAAGTGCTGGGATTATGGGCGCGAGGCACCTCGTCCAGGCTTATTTTTTATTTTTTTATTTTTTAGTCAGAGTCTCACTCTGTCACCCAGGCTGGAGGGCAGTGGCACGCTCACGGCCACCACAGCCTCGACCGGCTGGGCTCAGGCGATCCTTCCGCCTCAGCCTTCCGAACAGCTGGAACCACAGGCGTGAGCCATCACGCCCAGCCTGAGAACTTTCACAGGCAGGTGGGAGTCGGTTTCTGCTGCGGTTGCTAAACTGGGACTTCTGTTATTGCCTCTACCTCCACCCCCCCAGGGAAGGCAGCATGTTGGAAAACAAGAAAATACAAACAAAAGCGGGGCCAAGAGATGGTGAGAGCCCATGTTCTGATGATATTAGTGGAGCTCAAGTCGCCCCTAGGCTTTGGGGTCCCTAATAGGAACAACACACTCCACCCTGTTCTTGTGCTTGTGCCAGTTTGAGCTAGAATTCTGGCACTTGTGGTGAGGATGTCCTAACCCTTCAGGGCAGACCTGCAAGATAGAGAAAGCCTCCTCTCTCTGGGCATGGTGGTTCACACCTGTAATCCCAGAACTTTGGGAGGCCAAGGCTGGAGGATGGCTTGACCCAGGAGTTTGAGCAACATAGACCCCTGTCAAAAAAGAATTGTACTTTATTTATTTTATTTATTTATTTATTTTTTGAGCTGGAGTCTCACTCTGTCGCCCAGACTGGAGTGCAGTGGCCGCTCCCGGCCACCGCAGCCTCGACCTGCTGGGCTCTGGCAATCCTTCTACCTCCACCTTCCGAGTAGCCGGAATTATAGGCATGTGCTACCACGCCTGGCTGATTTTTTTATTGTAGAGATGAGGTCTCGCTACCCAGGCAGGTCTCAAACCCGTGGGCTCAGGCAATCCACTCACTTCAGCCTCCCAAAGGCGCGGGATTACAGGCTGAGCCACCGAGCCTGGCTATTTTTTTTTGAGTTGGAGTCTCACTCTGTCGCCCAGGCTGGAGTGCAGAGTGGCACGCTCCCGACACTGCAGCCTCAACCTGCTGGGCTCCGGCGATCCTTCTGCCTCCGCCTTCCAAGTAGCTGGAACTACAGGTGCGCGCTACCATGCCCGGCTGATTTTTTTGATTTATTGTAGAGATGAGGTCTCACCAAGTTATCCAGGCTGGTCTTGAACCCCTGGACTCAGGCAATCCTCTCGCCTCGGCATCCCAAAGTGCTGGGATAACAGGCTTGAGCCACTGCACCCGGCCTAAAAAATAATTTTAAAAAATAGTCGGACATAGTGGTTGCGTGCCTGTAGTCCCAGCTACTTGGGAGGCTGAGGAGTAAGGATCGCTTGAGCCCAAGAGGTTGAAGCTGTGGTGAGCAATCATCATGCCACTACACACCAGCCTGGGTGACAGAGTGAGACCCTAGCTCAAAAAACAAAAAAAGAAAGAAAGAAAAGCAAGCTTCCCCTCCATTCTGGAAAGGCAGGCAAGGCTATGCCACACCCCATAGCTTTCTAGCCTGTGCTGGCCGAGTGGGGGGAACAAAGCTAGCCTGCTGTGCTCATCTCTGTTCTCTGTGAGCAGGCAACCCCCAGGGAGGGCTCCATGAGGAGGCAGGGGCTGTCACTGTGACTCCCTCCATGTTCCGGGTGTGCAGCTCGCTGCCTGGGCAGATTTGGACCTTTGGTGTTTGCAGAATGAATGGTGTGAACCAATGGAGCTAGGCGGGCCAGTCACCGTGGTTGTTCAGTGAGGCTGTTTCCCCTGGGAGACACTATCTTGTGCTTACTAGGGGCTTTTCTATAGGGCGGGGATCAAGCCAGCTTTTCCTTGCTAGCGTCATTGTGAGGACTCTGGGTAACCTGCATGTGACTGAAGGCTTTGGGTGACCCTGAGCAGCCATGGAAGTTGACGGATGGTAGGGAACGGGAGGTGGGCTGGCAGGGATGCACAGGAAGCCACTGTGCCTGTCCAGTTTTGCTGGGAACCTAAGATGGCTCTGGAAAGGCAACTACTGTACAAAGGCACACACGGATAAAGTGCCTGGCGCAGTCAGGGCTGGGAGCTGACGCCCGTGACCGCCGTGTTCAGGCCAAGCGAGCTGGACCCTGCTCCCGTCCCTTGCTTGATCTCCGCTGTGCTGGCATGGCAGTCCCTTCCTCCCCGGCAGGCCTCTCTTCCTGCGTACCCCATGCCTCCTGCCTGCTCCTTGCTTTCGTTCCTTAAGGATTTGTTTGCACTCTGCACTCCCCCGGGACGGCAGCGCTGAACTCCTGGGCGCCAAAGACCCAGTAAGTCCGTCACCAGAGTGGGACGAAGTCCCTTGCCCTCGACTTGGCCACCTGGCGGATGCCTCAATTCCTCCCATGTAGAAAGTCTAAACCGCCTTCTCTTCTTTTTCTGAACCCGGAATGCGTACCTCTGGGCCCGACACGCTAGCACAACTCCTAGCTTCTCGCCGGTTCTCACTCCATGAAGGAGACGAAACTGCAACCTGTGTGATGCCACACTGCCATGTGAGTCGGGCACATCTCAGCCACAGCGGCAGGAGCCCTGGAGACAAACACCGTCTGCCAAGGCTGTGCAGACAGCTTGGCTGAGCCTCTGGGACCCGTTCCCCACCCCAGAGGACACCACCACCCCCTGACTCTCCACTGATGACGACAGCTGAATGCACTTTATTCTGTTGGGGGCCATCTGTTTATTAAGGGGTCATCTAGAAGGTGGATCCTCTGCCAAGCCACAAGAGCCACCACGTGCCCCTTAGAGATGCGATCGGGCTCTGGCCAGTTTACCACCCCAGGCCTGCGTGCTCCACAGGGGGCCCTTCCTGCTGGGAGCAGGAAGGAGGCAGTCAGGCTCTTGGAAGTGGCCACTAAGTCCGGCTCTCTGGAAGGGATCACACTGGAAAAAGGCTGAGCTGCGGCACAGTGAGTGGCCCTGGAAGGGAGAGGTTCTGGAAGATGCCTCGACCTGCCGGGGTGGCGGCCAGATACGTACAGGGGAGGGGGAGTACCCAGGGCCCTTCCAGCCGGGGCACAAGGGAGTTAGGAAGGAGACAGCGTGAGAAACGGAGGAGGAAGGGCTGGGTGGGCGCTGGCTGGGGAGCGACCTGGGGACGATCAGGAGACAGGTACCTGGGCTCCCACGACAGAGCGCGCCAGGGCCGGGCCCTGCAATCCCCCCACCTTGAGGCCGCACGACGGTCACCCTCGGAGCCCCGGTGAGTTGGGGCCAGGGCGCACCCCCTCCCCGGGCATGGGGTGTGGGGCTCAGCCTGGCTGGCGGTGTGCCCGCTTCCCTCGGCCTGGGCCTCGCTGGGCCTGGTCCGGGCTGTGCTAGCTGGCGGGGCCCCTCCGGGGGATGCAGCCCGCCATCTCCAGCGCCTCGGGCCAGCCTTCGTACTTGTTGGTGTGTTTGCTGTTCTTCACGTGCTGTGGGCAGGGAGTGGGAGGTCACGGCTGCGGCCCTCAGGGTGGCCTGTGGGCTGGGCACACACCAAGAAGGCAGGCCGTGCGAGGGGCAGCGTGCCTCCCCCCCTCGGCCAGCAGAGAGCTACAGCCAGAGCAAGGCTGGCGGGGGGGTTCTGGGGGTAGATCTGAGCTAGTCTTTCACTGGCCGGAGCCTTCCAGAAACCACTGGAGCAGGCTGTGTGTGGCTGATCCTTGGCCCCCACCGGGCCAGGAGCCTCCCCAACACGAGGACGGTGCCGGGGCTCCCCTCTCGCTCATACCCTAGCTCAGAGCCCGCTGTGTGTCCAAGAGGGCAGCCAGGGCTGGCAGGATAAGGGCGTGCAGCGCCAGTCAGGGACAGTGGCTTGCAGGAGGACCAGCACAGGATGGGCGTCTCGAACATGTAGGGGGAAGGTACTTTTGTCAGCTCTGAGTCTTGCCAATGTTAAAACTTTGCCACTTAAAGACCCTCACGACTGGGCGTGGTGGCTCATCCTGCAATACCAACTGTCTGGGAGGCCTAACCGGGAGACCTGCTTGAGCCCAGCCTGGGCAACATAGTGAGGCCTCATCTCTCCAAAAAATTAAAAAACTAGCCAGCTGTGGCGGTGCATGCCTGTAGTCCCTGCTACTCAGGAGGCTGAGGTGAAGGATCGCAGCCTGGGTGACAGAGCAACACCCGCCTCAAAAAAGGCCTTCGAGGGTGACACACAGACAGACAGGGAAGGTCAAAGTTGCTGCCCTTCTTTGCACAGAGCGGCAAGGGGGTCAGGGCCACCCAGCACAGGGCGATGGGATGGGACATGCCTGTGAGCCCAGGGCCCTGAGGGATGTGGCGGGAGGGCGGGCTCTCCGCTGTACCTGCTCAAAGGGGCTCTTGTTGTGCACACCCTTGGCCCCCACGAACACCCAGCTGTCCCGGAAGGCCAGCTCCTTGGCATTCCTGCTGCCCAGCTCGCCGAAAAGTCTCCTGGTCTCTTCGTTCATCCTGCGGCACAGAAGGAAGCGGTGGAGCCGCCGCTGTGGGGGACAAGGCGGAGGCCAGCCCAGCAAGCGCTTACTTGGTGGCTGGGTCATCGTAGGAGGCCACGAACACCAGCGTGCCTTCGTGCAGCGGACGGATGAACTTCAACAGGTCGTTGACATCTGGGGGCGGGTCCCGTGAGCGGGGTGCCCCAGGCACCACCGGGCGCCCCCCTCGCCAGCCCGTTCTCCGTGAGGGAGGCACCCCGCCAGGGCTCGCCGCAGGTGCAGGCCAAGCTGCCGCGAGGAGTGGAGCTGTCCGCAAGGCCTCGAGCCAAAGCTGGCGGTCTCGCCCCTCCCCTGCCTTTTCCCAACCCAGCGCAGTGCTGGGAAGCCCGCACGCTGGGACACGGCGCCCAGTCTCCGCCGCGGTCAGAAGGCCAGGGACAGACAGCAGCTGCCACTCACCTCCGGCCCACATGTCAAAGGTCCGGGCCTCGATGAGCTCCCCGCTGACCCCTGCACGAGAGAGAGGAAGGGGCCCTGCTGGGGCAGCTGCCGGGCCACTCCACCCTCCCACCTCAGCACTTCAGGCCAGGCTCTGGAGACAGCGGGCAGGTGGCAACTAGGCGCTGCGCGTATGGAAGCGTCTCTGGCGTCTCCCCAGCAGTCACGCCTTGTTCCGACAGCTGCATCCCGCCCGGAGCCACAGAGCCTCTTTCTGGCACCAGAGGCTCTCCAGGGGCTCCCCGCGAAGTGCCCTCACCTTCCCAGAGCCTTCTAGTCCTTTCCTGCTATCACGCTCCGTTCACGAGGTCGCTGCCTCTGTGAGTTCCCGAAGGGGAGGCTGGGAGGGAAGGAGGCGGGCGGAGGTGCCGCGCCTGCCTCCCTGGGACTCACCATTCACCAGGGCGATGTTCAGCCCGCGGCCCACGTTGTCTTTGACGCTGCTCATGAGCCTAGCGGGGGAAGGGTGATCTCGCACAGACCCACCTCAGACCGACTCAGACTCCCCACGCCCCACCCACTCGCCCCCCGGAGCTCACATCTTGTCCTCGAGGCAGATCTTGGGCCCGATGACGTTGGCAGCCCCGCTGACCATGCGGAAGGCCAGGTGCTCGTCGGGACATGGCTGGGGCAGGCCACACTTGTACTTCCTGGCCCGTGGCTCTGGGCGGAGACAGCAGGTGTGACCCCGGGCCTGGCCCGGGGGCCACCTGAGATCTGAGAGGGGGAGGTCAGGACCAGCCCGCAGTGTTGGACAGGTGACCACAGAGCAGGGAATCAGGAGGGGTCCCTGGTAAGGTGACAGGGACCAGGGAGAAGGCTTTTTACTACTAGCGGGAGAAAGCAAAGGCAGGGTGGAGGGAGTCAGGCTGGGGCCCTGACTGCATGGACAAAGTACACTGCCAGGCCGAGGTGGAGGAGATGTGGCAGGTACAGAGGGGAGGGGATACTGCCAGTCTCCCGACTTCCACAGGGGCTGGCGGGGGCAAGGAGGAGGATGGCCTCGGTTGCGGGTTGAATTATGTCCCCAAGAGATGTGTCGATGCTCTAACCCCGAGTACCTCAGAACGAGACATGTGGAAATAGGGCCTCAGCACACAAAGTAATTAAGATGCGGCCACAGTGGAGTAGGTCGGGCCCTTAATGCAACAAGACTGATGTCCTCATGAGAAGAGACGAAGACACACGGGGAAGACAGCCGTGGGACAATGGGGGCAGAGGTAGGAGTGATGCATTACACAAGAGAGCAACAAAGTTCTTGAGGGTTTTATACCAGCAGAAACAATACCAACCTGAACGGAAAGGGGCAGAGATGGGACAAAAGGAAGGAAGGGTGACTCTGAGGGCAAAGCCATGGATGCAGCCGGGCTCGGTGGCTCAGCCTGTAATCCCGCGCCTTGGGAGGCTGAGGTGAGTGGATTGCCTGAGCCTGCGGGTTCGAGACCCACCTGGGCAACTTGGCGAGACCTCATCTCTACAATAAATCAAAAATTAGCCGGGCATGGTAGCGCGCGCCTGTAGTTCCGGCTACTTGGAAGGACGAGGCGGAAGGATCGCCGGAGCCCAGCAGGTCGAGGCTGCGGTGGCCGGGAACGGCCACTGCACTCCAGTCTGGGCGACAGAGTGAGACTCCAACTCAAAAAAAAAAAAAAAAGCCATGGATGCAGGGGCCAGAGAGCGCGCAGGCCCAGAGGACAGAGCGTCAGGCCACAGACCATTCTTCTCAGGCCTCAAAACCTAATGAAACTTGGCCAAGCACAGTGTCATGCCTATAATCCTAGCACTTTGGGAGGCTGAGGTGGGAGGATTGCGTGAACCTAGGACTTTGAGACCAGCCTAGGCAGCATAGTGAGACCTTGTCCCCCCACCCAAAATTAAAAATTAGCCAGGCATGGGGGCATGTGCGTGTAGTCAGGATGCTGAGGTGGGAGGATTGCCTAAGCCCAGGAGGTTAAGCCCACAGTGAACCATGATCACGCCACTGCACTCCAGCCTAGGCAACAGAGTGAGACCCTGATACAAAACAAACAAAATGAATGGAATTTGCCTTGCTGTGTTTGGACTTGCTTGGGACTGGTGACCTTTTTTCTTTCCATATTGTACCTTCTGTCCTGTCCTGTGCCGTCACTGTATTCCGGCAGCAGGAGACTTGTTCCAGTGGACAGTGATGGCTGGTTTGGAAAGGAATGAATGGAGAACAGAAACCCTGGAGGACAGGGGCAGGCAAGGGCGTGACAAAGGCAGTATGAGGGCAGGCACAGGACGGGAGCCTTACCTGCGGTCGCCGAGCTCTCCGGGCCTGTGGATACAGAAAGTGGTTTCTGTTAGCGCGGAGGTCTCCAAGACTGTGCGGGGCAGCCTGGCCCTCCCCGATCAAGTCAAGGTGGGAGTAGTCATGCTTGGGGACCAGGAGCTAAGCCAGGCTGACCTTGGCATGCTCCCTGCTCAAGTCTAAGGCATGCTCCGATGCAAAACTCCCTGCTCCAGGAAAAGGGTAGTCTTGAATTGTAAACAGTACTTAGGTGAAGCTGGGTGCAGTGGCTCATGCCTGTAATCCTAGCACTTTGGGAGGACGGCCTGAGTCCATGGGTTCGAGACCAGCCTGAGCAACATGGCGAGACCTTGTGTCTACAATAAATCGAAAAATTGGCCAGGTGTAATGGTACACGCCCGTCGTTCCAGCTACTTAGAAGGCTGAGGTGGAAGGATCGCCCAGCCCAATAGGTCGAGGCTGTGGTGGCTGTGAGGATGCCACTGCACTCCAGCCTGGGCTGACTAAAATTAAAAAAAAACCACTTAGGTGAAAGGTCACTGGTAACAAGGTGTAGAGTCCCCCCAATCTCAGAGTCACGTGGAAAGCCTACAGGGAGCAACCAGGACACCCTTTCCAATGTCCATGGAAGCTTACCTGCCCCCCCCCCTCCCGCCTTGACTCCAAGCGGGCCAATGATAAGGTACTGGCTTCCCAGCTGGAGCAATGGGGTGGTGGGGGAAGGCTGCGTTTGATGCCAGGAAGCAGACTGGGGACGGCCAGAGGTGGCCTGGCGGGGAGGAGATAGAAAACCCAAGCCACCCCACCCCCTCCCCAAGCCTCAGCCACAGGCCCGTGTGGCCACCCCGTGGACATGCCCGGCAGTGGACAAGGAAGGACCCCACACTCACTGGCGAAGAGCTGCTGGATGCGAGGAAAGCCACTGCCAGGCCCACCCAGGAGGATGCTGACTGCGATCCATGTGAGGCCCACAGTGACCACCAGGGCCGCGATGCGGAGGGGTCCTGGGGGCAGGACAGACACAGGGTAAGCCCACCCCAGAGGCTGGAGGCCTCCGGAAGGACCCTGTGGCCTCTGGTGACTGGATCTCCCCTTCGTCTTGGGAAGAAGTGGCCAGAGGCCAGGAAGTGGGGACCTGTCGCCTTCCTTCAGGTCTGAGAGGGAGACTCGAACCCCCTGGCAAGTGGATGGAGGAAACCAAGTTCTAACCCCAAGGCTTTCAGAACTCACTGCTCCAGAGGGGCTCCAGCCCTCCTCTGGAAACTCCCTCACCTTCCTGCCTCTGAGACTACCTATTTATGTGTGTTCCACCCATCTGCCCTTCCCTCCCTCCCGTTCTGCTGGAGAATGCCCCTCCTTTTCTAAGATGAGTCCCTTCACCTGCGGTGAGCTGGATCCCAAGCTCTCCTCCCTTCTCAGATTTCTTGTAACAGTGATCATTCTATGTCACTCTTTCCCCTGTATCTTCAGTCTCCCCTGAGTGAAGAAAGCAAAGCAGCAGCAGCTCTCCTTCAAAACATCCCCAGCCTGCTCTTCTCTGTCCACACTCTCAAAGTCATTCGCGCTCTCTTTCCATAATCTCACCTCCCATTATTTCCCCAAACTACTCCAGTCTGGCTTTGCCCCCACTACCCCGCCCAGACAGCTTGTTGCCAAGGCCGCCCATGGCCTTCATGGTGCCGTCGCCCCAGTCACTTGTGAGTTTGGATCTTCCTTGACCTCTTAGTGGGTAGCCCATGTTCCCCCTGGGGTGGAACATTTCTCCGCTGGTTTCCAGGACAGCGTGCTCTCCTGACCCAAACTCTCCAAACACTCCTCATTCTCCTGGGTTAAGTTGTATTCCCCTCCCCTCCCCTCCCCTTAAAAGCTGGACTTACCCAGGCTGGCCCTTGGTGTCCACCTATACTCTCTTTAGATGCTATCACGTACTCATGGGGCTTGAACTTCCACCTAGTATCAATGACTTCCTGCTTCCTAGTTCCAGCTCCGTTATCTTGGGGGCCAACACCCTCCCAGCCAGTTCCTCACCAGCCAGTTCCTCGCTCAGCAGGGCTCAACCTCAATTTCTGAGTTCTACTCTCCACCCCATCCCCGACCTTTCTCTCCCCAGGGATCTGCGTCTCAGTTGTCCAGGTGACAGCAGGGCTGTCACGGGGATCATGTCCAACCCCGCAGCCTCTTTTGTGGGTTTCACTCTATGACCACGCCTCTCCACCTCCACTCTCCGCCCCCTCTCTCACCACTCATTTTCCAAAAGGCTGTGCCCAGAGATATTGCCCATACGCATCCTCATCTCATCGCTCAGGGGCTGAAGTCCTCAGAGGTGAGAGCGTTTGCTCAAGGTCACAGAATGAGTGTTTGTGCACGGTCCTCCATCTCCAAAACCAAACCGAGAGGTCCACCCGGGCCCCACCACACACGGATGACGGGAGACCTGGGCCACCCGCGCCTCCAGCCCGTTCCCTTTTTCAAGTCCCTCCGGTTCGCCGTGGAAGCCACCCACCTGCCAACCTCATGTCCACTTCTCCCGCTGGGTGGGGACCGCCGGCAGGTGCAGTGTTTGGGAAGCGTGCGCTCTGGGGGAACAAAGCGGAAGAGCAGGTTCGGGCCCCGGCCGGGGGCGGGCGCGCTCGGTGCTGTGACTTGAGAGTCCGACCGCCCGGCCAGGCCGGGCTCCTCGGGAACGCGGAGCCACCTTGCCTGGCCAGGAGGGGCTCGGGGACCCGTGGGCTCGCGGTCCCGTCCACAGGAGCCTCCGGGGCCGGGACTTGGAAGTGGCTCTCGCGGACTCGGGCCCCTCCCTCGGGAGGCCCCGGGCTCGGGCCGCTTCTCCGGGCCGGAGGCTGGCGACGCGGGCTGGGCCGGCCAGCGGTGGCCTGGCCGC
>NW_006978289.1:0-7259 GCF_000164805.1 Carlito syrichta | reverse complement strand
TGGCCCCGCCTCTGGCCCCACGCCGGCCCCGCCCCGGAAGCCTCCCTTGGGACCCTTCTCGGGCGGGAGGTCCCCGCCTACCTGGGCTGAGCCGGTGGCGTCCGCTGGCGCCCCGAGGTCTGCGCTGGGAAGCCTGGCAAGCGGCAGGTGGACCTGGGCGCGATCGGAGCCGGGAAGGGACGGCAGCGTGGCGGGGCCAGCCGGGCTGCCTTCCCGCGCCGCCTGCCTTCTGT
Source organism: Carlito syrichta (assembly GCF_000164805.1). Lineage (NCBI taxonomy): Eukaryota > Metazoa > Chordata > Mammalia > Primates > Tarsiidae > Carlito > Carlito syrichta. The sequence goes on along the minus strand of NW_006978289.1, from coordinate 7,026 downwards.
CTGGAGGCGCGTCCCTGCCGTGTCCCTGCCGTGTCCCGTGTCACTCTTCAGCAAGGCGATTTGGACCCGCTGGCAGGCTCTTGCCTGCTCTCCCGTCTGACCTCCCAAGCCCCTCCTCCCCGCCCGGCTGCTCCCCCTGCTTCCTCCGGCACCCCACCTTTGGGGAGAGTGGGGGAAGCTAGAGCTAGAGCGAGAGCTTGAGGCCTCCGGTGTGGCTTTACTGGTCACCTGACCTCTGTTTTCACTTGAAAACCAACCTCACCTGAATTCCTTAACCCTGAGGAAAAACGGGCCTCTGGAAAGAGCTGTGCCTGGCTTCCCCGGTGCTCAGCGGTGCCAGGCACGCGGCCAGCTGTGTGGACCCAGGAAGCCTCCCCCGCAGGCAGACAGACCCCAGCCAGTCACCCACCTCTGCTCGCAGGCCTGGCTGCTGGCCTACTCCCTCCATCCCGCTTCACGCTGCCCCCACGCCCTTCCTGGCTCTCTCTGCCGATGGAAGCCCGTGGAAGCCCTGTAGGAAGGCAGCCCTGACTGCCCCGGCAGCTGGGCACCTCCCTGCGCTTTGACCCCGTGGTCCTAGTGCTGGGTGGGGTGTGGTGTAAAACCAGTGGATTCTTTGGCTCCTCTCTCTCTCTCTCTTCTCTCTCTCTTTCTTTCCAGCTGGAGTCTCACTCTGTGGTCCAGGATGGAGTGCTGTGGCAGGCTCACGGCCACCACAGCCTGGACCTGCTGGGCTGGGCGATCCTTCTGCCTCAGCCTTCCAAGTAGCTGGAACCACAAGCATGTGTCATCATGCCCGGCTGATGTTTTTATTTTATTTTACTTTTTTATTTATTGTAGAGATGAGGGCTTGCCAAGTTGCCCGGGCTGGTCTCGAACCCGTGGACTCAGGCAATCCTCTCGCCTCGGCCTCCCAAAGTGCTGGGATTATAGGCTGAGCCACCGCAACCAGCAGAATGTAATTTTAAAAATGAACGCTTCCAGCCAGGCACAGTGGCTCCCGCTTATATAATCCCAGCACTTTGAGAGGCCGAGGCGAGAGGATTGCCTGAGCTCACGGGTTTGAGACCAGCCTGGGCAACTTGGTGAGCCCTCGCCTCTACAATAAATCACAAAAATCAGCTGGGTGTGGTGGCGTGCATCTGTAGTTCCAGCTACTTGGAAGGCTGAGGCGGAAGGATCACCCGAGCCCAGCAGGTCAAGGCTGCAGTTGCTGTGAGCGTGCCCCTGCACTCCAGCCTGGGCGACAAAGTGACTCCAACTCAAAACCAAAACAAAACAAACAAAAAAATGAATGCTCCCAAAACCTGCCAATGGGAAATTTATCTATGTCTACCCTATGCCCCCTGCCTCAGTCCCACGGGGACTTGCCTTCACCCCCAAGGAAATAATCCAAAATACAGAGAGGGCTTAGAGCCAGGCATGATAGAGCTCTGGTTAGGATCCAGCAGTTTCTACACGGGCATACACAACACTCATACAAACGTCTTCCTAACACGGTCAAGGTAGTCCATGGCTGCCCTAGTCAGGGCTTGTGTTTGAGTTTTGTTAGGGAATTTGGTGGCCTCTCGCTATCTGTGGAAGTGAACCTTGGCTCTATGCCCTCGGCAGTGGGGCCCCGTGGAAGAAGCTTGTAGTGACTCGCCTGGCCCTGCACACTGGTAGTTCTAACGGGATACTGTTTTATCTTGCTAGGAGCAGGCGTTTAGGGAAGGTTGGTTTAATGAGTCCCTCTGAGGGCCCAGAGGCAGGGGCACCACACAAGGGCAGCCTCGGGCAAGTTCCTTATTTCCTCTGAGGTGGCTTTTGACGGGGTCTAGCAAGGATTTAACTTGAACCCCAAAGCTTGTTGCCCTCCCCCTTGCTGGGGGCTGGCCAATGTGGTCGGCAGAGCGCATGTGCCCTGCCCTGCTCCAGCTTGTCCTGCGGGTGGGTCTTCTGTCCTCATCGAGGTCGACTCGCTGCAGGCCACTTTCATCTGTCACTCCAGGTCAGCACTTAGGTCGGGGTGGCTTCTCTGGACTTTCTGTTGGAAGCACACCCCAGGTGTCTTTTAGGCCCTTTTCTGGAGAAGGAAATAGAGTACATACACGTAAGTAAAACTGGGAAGCGAAAGAGGGGGCTGAAGCCTCCACCAAGGAGAGAAGACACGGGGTCCTCAGCAAAGGGGACACTTTTCAGTGCCTTGGCCAAAGGGATGTCAGGACTCCTAAGGGAATGAAACTGAGGGCTGCCTCCCAAAGTGCTGGGATTACAGGCTGAGCCACCGAGCCTGGTTTCACTTTCCTTTTTTGATTTATTGTGGCAAAAAGAGCTCGCCATATTGTTCAGGTTGGTCTCGAACCTGTGGGCTCAGGCAATCCTCTTGCCTCTGCCTCCCAAAGTGCTAGGTTACAGGCACGAGCCACCATGCTCGGTTTACGATGGCATTTTCTATCAGGGACTGGAGCACCTGCAGATTTTGGTGTCCCTGGGGCCTACGCTCCCTTATCTATAATGATTGGCCGTAGCTGGGTTCCTATTTTGTTTTGTATTTACACTAACAGGTGTGGCTTGCTGACCATGATGATATGGTCAGTGTTGATTTAGGTGTTGTCACGAGGGCACCTCTTTGCTCTTTACGCTTTCTCGCATCTCACGTGATTCCATCTCGTATTGATTTTCTTGGCCTCCTAAAGCACTAGGATTACAGACATGAGCCACTGCGCTTGGCTACTTTTCTTTCTTTAAATCTGGTAAGCATGACTGTTTTCTAATGCATGCCTAATAGTTCCAGGATCTGAAGAGTTTGCCCATCTGCTGCTTTGTTCCTTATTTCCACTGACTCTCGCTCTTGGAGTCTTGTTTCTTGGCGTACCTGGTCATCTCTGATTGTGTAACTGACCCTTGGGCCTTAAGAAGTACTTGTGGGAGGTTGGGTGTAGTGGCTCACACCTGTAATCCCGGCACTTTGGGAGGTGGAGGCAAGGGGATTGTCTGAGCTCAGGGGTGAGACCAGCCTGAGCAACATGGCGAGACCTCGTCTCTACAATGATACAAAATAAAAATACACAAAGAAGCACTTGTGGGAAGACTGAGGCCCAAGGAAGAAGTGGGCACCGACCATCCAAGACCCCCGAAAACCAAGTGAAAGACTCAAGGACAACCGGGGAGTTTGAACACTGGCTCAGTGGCAGTTCTGGGCTCACTCGCACCCTGATGCTGCGGCCATTTGGGGGGCCTCAGAATTTGATTTCTGCCCCTTCTCTCCGGGGTGGGCAAGTGCCTCAGGGCAAAGGGGCCACTTGGGAGCCAGTTTCTATCCCTGGGTCCAGTTTTCTCCGAAAATTGGCCTTATTCATTCCTACTGTCCTCAAGAAAGCCAGAGTTCAGTTGGCGCTGTGTTCCCTCCGAGCTTCCTGGCGTTGACCTGGCAGGGCCGAGAGTGCCGCCCTAGGAAGCGAGCGGCCTTGGCTGGGACCCAGCTCCAGCTCCGGGTGTCTGGGTGTGGCCCTGGGCCAGGCGGGCCAAGTCTCAGAGCCGAGTTGCTCAGTTTCTTCTTTCAAAGTACAGGAAACGCGATCCCTTCTGGCTGCTTCTGGAAGGGGAGGTGAGCCTCGAGGGTAAAGAGGGCTGGCAGCAGCCCCACCCCCTCTGTGCCCCCTCCTCCTCCTCCCCTTCCTCCTTCCGCCCTCCTGCCCACTTCCGCTGCCCCTTCTCTGGCTCAGGAGAGGATTTTCAGGCCTCTTTGGGCTTCCATTGCTGAAGCAAGTGCTATGGCTGTGGCCCTGGGGCCAGGCGTGCTGGCCCCAGTGGTCACTGCACGCTAAGTGAGGCGATGTCAGACAGACTTGGGGGCCAGGGGAGCCGAGGCAGCGTGATACCAGCCCCCCGAGCTGCGCCGCCTGCGGGACCCGGTGTGAAGGGTCGGGCTGGGTGGTCTGCAGGTCTGGGCTCGAAGGGGGAAGCTGAGTGCATCGAGAGTCTCGGGGCTGCCAGAGGTCCCCGAGGGAGGAGGCACCAACCCAGGGCCACCACAGACCCGCAACGCAGAGCTGCACTCCGAAAGGCTCGCAGTAGGGGAGGGTGAGCACGCGGCTGCTGGCTCTGGGGGTGGTAAGGATTCAGTGTGGAGCCCGCATGGAATCCCCTCGGGTCCTTGTGTCCCTGCCTCAGCGCAGGCGCCTGGAGCTGAGGTGATAATTCAACACCTCACCCACTCCCTTTCTTCTTCCCAGCGTGGGGCTGAGGTGATAATTCAACACCTCACCCACTCCCTTTCTTCTTCCCAGCGTGGGGCCCGGGATCTGGGCTCCCTTGTGGCTGGTGTGTGCAGCCAGGAGAGGAAGAACGGGGTGCTCCCCCAGGGGTTTGGGGTGGGAAGACCCCATGAACCAGGACGGGCCCCTGCGCCTTCAGTCTGTGGCCACCACCGGGGGGTCAGTGCCATCCCCAGGCCTGCACTTGACGCCTTGGGGACCCAGGACCACGGACCACCGTGGCTCCCAGGAGCAGGCGTGAGGACGATGCCCCCGATGACAGTGGGGGTGTAGGTCGCAGATGTGTCTTCAGGGACCACTCTGTCCAATTCCTGTTGCCTCGGGTTCATGCCCTTGTGTTATCTGGCCTATTGCCGTTTCGTGGGGGCTGCACCCCGGGGAGTTAAGGGCCAGACATCACCCTAGGGCAAGGGGTTAGAGGAGCCGTGTGACGTCCGCGACACCAGAGGTGACTGCATGTGGAGGTGGCACTGAGACTCTGGAACTGGCCTATACTCGCTTGGGTTTCATGCCCTGTCCCCAGAAGTGTCTCTCCTGGTCACCGGCAAGGTCTGCCTGATTTCACACGGAGGTGGCAGAGGCAGCCATCCAAGGCTCAGAGGACAAGTGGTGGCAGCCTCACTGCTTGCATGCACTGCCTCTACTTGGCTTTCAGCTCTGTGCCCAGCCTCGGCAGCTCCCGGACTCCCAGGGCTCCTTCTGGAGACCACTACCCCTGTGGCTGAAGCTGGTTTCCAGCCCTTTCCATGACAGGGTCCTGTCCCTGCCCCCGTCAAGCTCCTCCCTCCCCTAGTGTCCAGGTGAACTTGGTAACTGTCCTCCCTCCACTGCCTGGAGGTGCCACTTCCTCTGTTTACTGGAGGGGCAGGAAGAGCGAGGCGGCGGCGAGGAGGGTGACACACTGGTTCTAGCTCCTGGGACGGCAACTGGACTGCCCATTCCTGTCTGTCTCACATTTCTCCTGGGCAGGAGCCTCAGCCCACCCTTGGGACCCAGGACTCTGCCTGCCATCCCTCCCTGACTGGCCCAAGTGTGGCCACCCTAGGCCAGGGAGCTGGCGGGCAAAGAGCCCTGGGTAATGAACTGCGCTCTAAGTGCGGGCGGTGGGGCCCAAGCCAGAGGGGTGGTGGCAGCTGTGGGTGAGCTCCATTACTGCTCATGGCCTGAGGGCCTGGTCGCGCCACCACAGGCCTCGCTTGTCCTGGAACATCAGGCGCCATTTCCTTCAGGGCCTGGTGTGCACGCCGACACCTCTGGAGCGGGGCTTTCCTCCCCCAGCTATCTTCTGGGCCACTGCTTCGCTCCCTCCATAAAGCGTGACACAGAACCGCCTGGTGGCCTCATCTCCTGGCCCCAGTCCGAGTGCGGGGACTGAACAGTGGCCCCAGGCTCATGGGCACCTGGACTCTCCTAATGTGCCCTTGTGGAAATAGGGCGTCTACAGACACAGTTGAGTGTGAGGTGACACCGCAGTGGTGGTGTCATAACACAGGCCAGGCCACACACAGTAGGGAGAGGGTGGCCTGGAGTCCCCGAGAGCTGGAGGCAGGAAAGGGCCTTCCAGAGCCTCCCGTGGGAGCGTGGTCCTGCCGACACCCTGATCTTGTACTTGTGCCCTCAGGATGGGAGCGAATTTGCTCCTGTTCTTGGAATCCGTCCAGCATGTGGCGCATTGGCATGGCAGCCAGGAAGGTGGCAAGGGTAGGGCTGTGGCAGCCTCAGGAGGCCTCGCCGTGGACCAGCAGTGATGTCACTCACAAAACCCACCCCCTCCTTCCTCGCTGCTCGAACCTGCGGATGGCAGTGTGACCTGAGCGACCCTGGTGGGACAGGGCAACCTTGACCGTGAGCGGTGGGAGTATCAGCTGGAAGGGGGTGATGAACGTAATCTGTCCCTGCACCTTGCGCTGGCCTTACGGTGACAGTCACCCACACAAGGGGACAAGTGTGAGACCCGGGAGGCGCCAATGATGGGCTGGTCCCAGCTGGTCATAGGCCAGGCCTGGGTGAGAAGCCGAGAAGGGAAGCCCCAGAGGAAGCATGGGGTGACATGGGGAGGGGGAAGGAATGCGTCCCCAGGGAAGCAAATGACAAGGGGACAGGAGGGGCTGTTTGCAGATTTAATGGCAGGGGCTTGAGGCGGGGTCCCAGCTATTGCTGCTGCTTCTGCTTTTTCTGTGGCGGGGAGGCCATCTGCGGTGGGGTGGGGTGGCCACGGAGTGCAGATTCAGTGGGATGAGGGACCTCCAGGAGCCCGAGACGTTGCCGGGCAGCACGAGGTTCCCTCCAGCTGGTGACCAGGAATGTGGAGTGGCACTGAGGCTGGCGTGGCTGCGGCGGGTCCTCTCACACGGACCACCAGCCCCTCCCGAGTGGCCAGCCCACCACCCCAGCCCTGCTGAGGCCCGCAGGGCCTCCCTGTTGCCCTAACTTGGTCTCGGGTCGTCACGTGGGAGCAGGTCCCAGTGGCCGAGAAGCCCCGGGACAGTGGGTGGCTGTCCTTCCCCTTCCTTCTCGTGGGGCTGGAGCGGGAGAGGGGGTGGCCTGAGGAGCCCGGGGTGGCCAGGCGGAGTCTTCAGTGCTGGCGGCGCTTGAGGAATGTGCTGGGCTCGGGTGGGGGCAGCGAGGGCGGACAAGGTGGCCTGAGCCCGGGGCCGGGAATGTGAGGCTGAGGCCTGTGGTCCCCAAGTGCTCCCGACGGGGCGGGCGCGGGAAGGAGAGGCAGGGGGCGGGGTGCGGGAGGCGCTCAGGGCTCACAGCTTGTGGG
>NW_006978288.1:0-427 GCF_000164805.1 Carlito syrichta | reverse complement strand
TAGCTAGTTAACTTAACAAGCTGGTTAATGAGTTAGCTAACAGTTTTTACTAGTTGGTAAGCGAGATAACTAGCTGAATTAACAAGTTGGTTAAATAGGTAGATAGGTAACTTGTTGACTGACGAGTCGGCCGACTAGTTAGCTGGCTTAATACGTTGGCTGACTCCTCAGCCGACTTGTTTGCTGGCATAAAAAGTTGGCCAAACAGTCGGCTGACTATTTAGCTGGTTTAGCTAGTTGACTGGTGAATTGGCCCACTAGTTAGCTCGGTTAACTAGTTGGCTCGCTAATTTACTGAACAATCTAGTCATTTGATTAGAAGGCCTACTAGTTAGCTGACCTAACTAGATGGCCGACTAGTTAGCTCTCATAAATTGTCGACTGACAAGTTGGCCCACTAGTTGGCCGATTGGTTAGCTAACTTAAC
>NW_006978287.1:0-3156 GCF_000164805.1 Carlito syrichta | reverse complement strand
CCTTTGGGGTGGCCCTACCATGTGCTTTTGGGTTAGACTGCCATGTTTCTCTGAGGTGGCCTGGCCATGTTTATCTGTGATGGTTCCACCACTTGCCACTGTGTAGGAATCACCACATGCCTTCACATGGTACCAACCATTTGCCTCTGCATTGTCCCTGCCATGTGCCTCCACTGTGAAACCACTAGATGGTTCTGTAAGGGCACTGCTGTGGGCCTCTGCAGGTGTCCTGTCACATGTTTCTGTAGCAGACCCACCGAAAGACTCAGCAGTTGACCCACCACATGCCTTTGCATTGACTTGCTACATGCCTACACATTGAACCCGCTGCATGGCTCTATGTTAGCCCCACCATGTTCCTCTGCATTGGACCTCCTATGTGCCTCCACTGTGGCCACGCCAAATGCCTCCACAGTGGTCCTGCCATGTTTGCCCATAATGGACACACTGTGTGTCTCCTTGGTGACCTTGCCACGTACCTCTGGAATGAACCTACTGCATGCCTTTGCAGTGGCCCCACTGTGTGCCTCTAAGGTGGTCCATTGCATGACTTTCAAATGCACCCATCATGTGCCTTCATGATGGCCCTATTTCATGCCTCCCCAGTGGCCTCAGTGTATGCCTCTTCAGTGGCCCCATCATGTACCTCCGTGATAACCCTGCCGTGTACCTCCATGGTTGCCCACCACATGCCTTTGGGGTGGACCTGTTGCATGCTTTGTGGTGGCAATGCTCCTTACCCCCAGGATGGAGTCATAATTTGCCTTCACAATAACTTCACTAGATTTCTCCATGATGGCTTACCATGTGCCTCTATGGTGGTCCTGTCACATGCTTCCACAGTGGACTTGCCATGTTCCTCTGGGATAGACCTACCATATGCCTCTGCTTGGGACCTGATGCATACCTTCACAGTGGACCAGCTGTGTACCCTCCACAGTGACTTCACCATTTGATTTTTTGTGGCCCCACTGTGTGCATCTGAGGTGACTTCAGCATGTGCCTCCATGTTGCCCCTGCCATGTGCTATCACAATGCCACTGCTGTGTGCCTACACATTGGCCCCACAATGTGCCTCTGTGGTGGACTTATCATGTGCCTCTGAAATGGACTCATTGTGAGTCTTTATGGTGGCCTTACCTTGTGCTTCTGCAGTGACCCTGCTGTGTTCCTCTGGGATGGACCTGCTGCATGCTTCTGTGTGGGAGAAAACATGCTTTCACAGTCAACCAGCCATGTGCCACCACAGTGACCCTGCCAAACATCCCCATGATGGCACTACCATGTGTGCCTAGGTGACGGTCCTACCACATGCCTCTGCAGGCAATCCACTGAATTGTTGTCTGCAGGGGGCCTGCAACATGACTCTGTGGTGGACTTCTTGTGTGCCTCTGAAGTTGCCCTGCCACAAACTTCTGCAATCACATTGCCACACACCTCTGCGGTGTCCCTGCCACATGACTCTATGTTGTACATGCTGTGTATCTCTGTGGAAGACCATCTTCATGCCTCTTCAGTGATACCACTGTGTGTTTCCATGGTGACCCTGGTACCTGCCTCATCTGTGGCCCTACTTTGTGACTCTGTGGATGCCCAACCATGTACATTGATGGTACCCAGTCATGCACCTTAGGGGTGAACTCGCTGCATGCATCTGTGGAGGCCATATCACCTGCCTCCGGGATGAACCTGTTACATGTATCCAGAGTGGTTCTGCCCCATGCCTCTTGGTGTGACCCCACCACATGCCTCTGTGGTGGCATCGCCATGTGCTGCTGCAGTGGTCCCACCACCTACCTTTAGATTGGACCCTACACATGTCTATAGAGTGAAATTGCTGTATTTGGGGGTGTTCTGCCATGTGGCTTTACAATGGAAACACTACATGTCTCTGGTGTAACCCCACTGTGTATCTCTGTGATGGATGCCCCATGAGTCTTTGCAGTGGGCCTGCCATGTACTTCTACAGTGGCCCAACCATATACCTTCAGGGTAGCCCTACTACATGCCTCTGCAGAGGGCTTACAATGTGCCTCTGCAGTGGCCCCACTGTTTGCTTTGTGGTGGTCGCATTGGATACCTCCATGTTGTCCCCACCACATGCCTCCACAATGGCACAGCCACATGCCTCTACAGGCATTGTTGCATGCCTCTGCTGGGATCTTGTTGTATGCCTTTATTGGAGACTCACTGTATGTCTCCACCATGTCCTCACCATGTGCCTCTGCAATGGTACCACTGTGTACCTCCACAGTGGTCCCATCATGTGCCTCTTTGGGGACTTGCCACATGCCTCTATGGAGGAATTAACATCTGCCTCTGTGGTGGACCCACTTTACTCCACATTGGAACTGTCATATGCCTTTGAGATTGCCCCACTACATGCACTGCTATGTGTCTTTGTGGTGTTCCTACCATAAGCCTCCATGTATGACCAGCCACATGCCTCCAAGTTGGATTTACTGCCTGCCTTCATGGTGGAACCACCAAGTGCTTCATCAGTGGCCTTGTTGCATGCCTTCTTGGTGATCCCACCATATGCCTTTGCAGATGATCTCTTGTGCACTTACTTGGTAGCCCCACCACATGCCTTCAGGGTGGACCTGCTGCACTCCTCCACAGATGCCACAGCACATGCCTCTAGGGTGGCCCAATGCATGCCTTCATGGTGCCCCCCTTCTATGCCTCCATGTTGACCCTACCACCTGCCTCCAGGACAAAACCATTGCATGTCTGTGGAATTGCCATGCCATTTTCAGATGGCCCGGCCATATGTCTCTGAGATGGAACTGCTATGTGCCTTTTTAGTGGTCCTGCCATGTGCTTCCACGGTGGTTCCCCTGCATGCCCCTCCATGGTGAACTTTCTATGTGTCTCAACATTGGACCAGCCATGTGCCTTCTTTCTATGTGTCTCCATGCCGGCGATACTGCATACCTCCTGGTTGGACCTGTTGTGTGTCTCTTAATTAAACCAGCCACGTGCCTTCACACTGGACTAATTGCATTCCTCCATGATAGTCCTGCTGCATGCTTCTTCAATTAATCTACCACATGCCTTCACAGTGTACCCACCACGTACCTTTCTGGTGAACCCGCCGTGTTTCCCCTTGGTGGTCCAGCATGGTGGTTCTGCAGTGGACCCACTGCATGTTTT
>NW_006978286.1:4588-9002 GCF_000164805.1 Carlito syrichta | reverse complement strand
CCACTGTGTATTGCTAAAGGAGAATAAGGAATCTGGTTTACACGTGTCCTCCATCCCAATAAATCTTCAGGGAATATTGCTAAGGGCTAAACACAAATTTGGGTTTTTGAAGCATAAACTAGGGAAATGAAATCATCATATACAGGTAAATGCACTGACTTTTCCAAAGAAAGAATAAGGAATGTGGGTGACATGTTTTCTCAATCTCCAAAAATATACGGCGTCTTCGTAAGATCTAAGCAAGAATCAAGCTTTCGATGCATGTATCTGTGAACAGGAGTACTCATATACAGGTAACTGCATGGCTGTTGCTAAAAATAAGGATTCTGGGTTATACGAGTCCTCAGTCCTGAAAATCTACAGGGCATCTTGCTGACGGCTAAAGAAGAATCAGGGATTAGAGGCATGAATGTGGATAATAGCAATCCTCATATACAGGAAACTACATGGCCTCCTGCTAATAAAAGAGAAGAAATCTGTTTTCCACGGTTCCTCTATCAAAAAATCTACATGATTTCTTACTAAGAGCTAAAAAAGGATCAGGGTTTCGAAACAAGATTCAAGGGAAAGTGAGTCCTCACATACAGGACACTACATGGCCTCCAACTAAGTACAAATAAAGAATCATTGTTGTACGCGCCCTCAATCCAAAAATTTCCCAGCTTGTCTGCTATGGGACAAACAAGAAACAGTTCTTCGAGCTCCCCAAATGTTTCAGAGCAATTTAGCATTCGGATAATATGAATCAGTCATTTCAGGACTCCAGCAACATTCTGGTCCTCTTAAAAGTTGTAAATGGTATTGGGCACTCCAAGCCCTTTAGATTCCTCAGAACAACTATGGCCAGATTCCTGGATGAAAAGAATCTTCATGGCATCTTTGGATGTAACTCTGGTCCTAACCTGAACCCTGTAATCCTTCCCCTTCCATGTCTCTTTTTATTTTGAGAAGGGACAAGGGTTTTGCACTTGCCAAATGTTTACTACATACTTTTAATGGTAACCAGGAATAATGCAATCCACGAAACTTGGAAACTTCTCAGGCATCTTTCTTTTGATATACTGAATTTGGAATCCAAATCAACAGGAAAAATCAGGGCATCTTACTGAGAGTTAAAAGGGAATCCAGTTCTAGGAGTTCTCATTTTCCGGAATCTACAGGGCCTCTTGCATAAGGTTTAATCAGAATCGTGGGCTTCTTGTTCCCTACATTTTCAGAGCTACTTGGTTCATGAATATGCTAAATCTGTCATTACAGATCCTTAGGATCATTCTGGTCCTCTTGTTAGTTGTAATCAAAGATTTGGCCCTAGAAATCCTTTGTTTCCTAGGACCATCTACGACCATAATCATATTCCCCAGAATCAAAAGTTACATTGGTACAAAATTCCTCGATTTCGGTAACCTCAATGTACAGAATATGTACAGAAAATTCTTGTGGGTGGGCTGGTAGGAATTGGGGATTGGGGTTTGGAATACTCCACATTTTGGGGAGGTTTTGTGAAAGGGAACTAGGAATCTTGGATTCCAGTTCCCAAAGAACATTATGGACGTCATTTTCTTGATATCCAAAAAAACTGGAATTCTCGGTCACCAGGAACTGTCTTGGCATCATGCAGAGTGAAGCAGGAAGCTGGGTAATAAAGGTCGTCATGTACAGGAAGCTACACATTATATTGCTAAGGAAGTATAAGGAATCTTCCTTATATGAGTCCTCAATCCCAAAAACTACAGCTTGTCTTCCTAAGAAGTAATCACGAATCAGATTTTTGAAATTGGAATCCGGGTAATGGGAGTCCTTACATAAAGGAAACTTCACTGCCTATTGCTAAGTAAGAATAAGGAATCTGTATTACTCTGGTCCTGAATCCCAAAAAAGCTTAAGGTCATCATGCTATGGGGTAAACACGAATAATGATGTTTTTGCGCATGAATCTGGAAAATGGAGTCCTTATTTACAGGCAACTACATGATCTTTTGCTAAGAAAGAATAAGGAACCTGGGTTACATGAGACCTTAATCACAAAAATCTACAGAGCATCTTGGAAAGTTCTAAAAAAATCAGAGTTTCGAAGCAGGATGTCTCTAATGAGAGTCCTAATATACAGGAAAATACACAGCCCCTTGCCAAGGGAAAAAAAGAATTGTGATTATAGCAGTCCACAGTCCTTAAAATCAACAGGCCATCTACTGTGGGCTAAACAAGAATCAGGGTTTAGAAGTTGGAACATAGGTAATAGCAGGCCTCTTATGCAGAATCTACATGATCTCCAGCTAAGGATAACTAAGAAACAACTTTTACACGGTTCCACCATCACAATATCTACATGATATCCTGCTAATTGCAAAACAAGAATCAGGGTTTCCAAACAGGGTTTTGGGGTATGGGACTCCTCATATACAGGACATTACACGGCCCAGCGGTAAAGAAGAATAAGGAATCTGTGATACACAAGTCCAGAATCTGAAAAACTCTCAGGGTGTCTTGCTGTGATATAAACAAGAATCAAGGCTTCGAGCTCTTCTCATATTTCAGAGATATTTGGCTTGTGAGTATTATGAATCAGTCATTTCAGGACTCCAGCAACATTCTAGTCCACTTGAGAGTTGTAATCGTCTATCTGGTAGTACAAATCTCCTAAGATCCTCGGGACAATTAAGGCCAGGCTACAGTAAAAAAAAGTATCATATTGCCATATTTGGATGTAACTTTGGTCTTAAGATGAACTTGGTAATCCTTAAATTTTGTACTGCATTTGTAGAGGGGCCGAGGGTTTTGCAGTTGCGAAATATTTAGTACGTATTATTAAAATGGTCACAAGAAACAGATCTTCAAGCTCTCCAAACGTTTCAGAGCAATTTAGCATTAAGATATTATGAATCGGTCATATCAGGACTCCAGCAGCATTCTGGTCTTCTTAAAAGTTGTAAATGGTATTGGGGACTCCAAGTCTGTTAGGTTACTGAGAACAACTAAGGCCATAATACAGGACAAAAAGAATATTCCTGCCAGATTTGGATGTAACTCTGGTCTTAAGGCGAAAACTGTAACACTTCCCTTACCGTGTCTCTTTTTATTTTGAGACGGGACAAGGGATTTGCACTTGCCAAATGTTTACTACATACTTTTAATGGTAACAAGGAATCATGGAATGCACGAACTTAGGAAACTTCTGGACATCTGTCTTTTGATATACTGAATTTCGAATCCAAATCTACAGGAGAAATCAGGGCATCTTACTGAGAGTATAAAGGAAATTCCGTTCTAGGAGTTCTCATTTTCCGGAATCTACAGGGCCTCTTGATGAGGTTTAATCAGCAATCTGGCCTTCTGTGTCCCTACATTTTCAGAGCTACTTGTTCCGTGGGTACGCTAAATCTGTCATTACAGATCCTCAGGATCTTTCTGGTGTTCTTGTTAGTTGTAATCAAGGATTTGGCCCTAGAAATTCTTTTGTTTCCTGGGACATCTACGACCATAATCATATTCCCCAGAATCAAAAGGTATATTGGTACAAAATTCCTCGATTCAGGTGACCTCATAGTACAAAAAATTCTTGTGAGTGGGCAGGTTGGAAATGGGGTTTGGGTTTGGAATATTCCACATTTTGGGGAGGTCTTGTGAAGTGGAACCAGGAATCTTGGATTCCAGTTCTCAAAGAGCCTTATGGAAGTCTTTCTGTTGATATCTAAAAAAATGGAATTCTCGGTCACCAGGAACTGTCTCGGCATCCTTCAGAGTTAAGCAGGAAACTGGTAATGGTGGTCGTCATATACAGAAAACTATACGTCATAGTGCTAAGGAAGTATAAGGAATCTTCCTTATATGAGTCCTCAATCGCAAAACCTACAGGCCGTCTTCCTAAAATGTAATCTCGAATCAAGTTTTTTAGTAGGAATCTCGGTAATGGGAGTCCTCAAATACAGGAAACTTCACTATCTATCGCTATTGAGAATAAGGAATCTGCGTTACTCGAGTGCTCAATCCCAAAAAAGCTTAAGGTCATCTTGCTATGGGCTTAATACGAATCATTGTGTTTTCGAGAATGAATCTGGAAAATGGAGTAAATATTTACAGGCAACTCCATGACCTTTTGCTAAGAAAGAATAAGGAATCTGGGTTACACGATTCCTCAATCCCAAAAATTTACAGAGCATCTGGAAAGTTCTAAAAAGAATCAGAGTTTCGAAACAGGATGTATCTAAAGAGAGTTCTAATATACAGAAAAATACACAGCCCCTTGCCAAGGAAGAAAAAAATCGGGGTTATAGCAGTCCTTACCTTAAAATGAACAGCCTATCTCCTGTGGGCTAAACAAGAATCAGGGTTTAGAAACTGGAACATAGGTAATAGCAGTCCTCATATGCAGATTCTACATGATCTCTAGCTAAGGAGACTAAGAAACCTCTTTTAC
>NW_006978286.1:0-3410 GCF_000164805.1 Carlito syrichta | reverse complement strand
AAGGGAACGAGAGAGCTCACATAAAAAACACTACATGGCCTCCAACTAAGTAACAATATGGAATCAATGTTGTATGCGCCCTCAATCAAAAAATTCCCAGGTTGTCTGCTTTGGGACAAACAAGAAAAAGATCTTCGTGCTCCCCACATGTTTCAGAGCAATTTAGCATTCGGATATTATGAATCGGTCATTTGAGGACTCTAGCAACATTCTGGTCCTCTTAAAAGTTGTGAATGGTATTGGGCACTCCAATTCTGTTAGGTTCCTCAGAACAACTAATGCCTGATTCCAAGACAAAAAGAATCTTCATGCCATATTTGGATGTAACTCTGGTCTTAAGTGAACCCTGTAATCCTTCCCCTCTGTGTCTCTTTTTATTTTGTAAAGGGACAAGTGATTTGCACTTGCCAAATGTTTACTATTTTCCTTTAATAGTTTCCAGGAATCATAGAATTCATGAACCTAGGAAACTTCAGGGCATCTTTCTTTTGATATACTGAATTTGGATTCCAAATCGACAGGAAAAATCACTCATCTTTCTGAGAATTAAAAGGAAATCCGGTTCTAGGAATTCTCATTTTCCGGAATCTAATGGGCCTCTTGATAAAGTTTAATCAGCAATCTGGGCTTCTGGGTCCCTACATTTTCAGAGCTACTTGCTCCGTGGATCGCTATCTGTCATTACAGATCCTCAGAATCTTTCTGGTCCTCTTGTTAGTTGTAATCAAGGATTTGCCGTAGAAATCCTTTTGTTTCCTGGGACGATCTATGACCATAGTCATATTCCCCAGAATCAAAAGTAATATTGGTACAAAATTCTTCGATTCAGGTGACCTCCAAGTATAGAAAATTATTGTGGGTGGGCAGGTAAGAATTGGTGTTTTGGGTTTGGAATATTCCACATTTTGGGGAAGTCTTGGACGGGGAATCAGGAATCTTGGATTCCAGTTACCAAGAACATTATGGACGTCTTTCTCTTCATATTCAAAAATTGGAATTCTCTGTCACCAGGAACTGTCTCGGCATCCTGCAGAGTGAATCAGGAAACTGGGTAATGGACGTCGTCATATACAGGAAACTACATGACATATTGTTAAGGAAGTATAAGTAATCTTCCTTATATGAGTCCCCAATCCCAAAAACTACAGGCCGTCTTCCTAAGAGGCAACCACGAATCAGGTGGTTGAAGTAGGAATCCGGGAAATGGGAGTCCTCACATACAGGAAACTTCACTGCCTATTGCTAAGTAAGAATAAGGAATATGCGTTACTCAGGTCCTCAATCCCAAAAAGCTTAAGGTCATCTTGCTATGGGCTAAACACGAATCATGGTGTTTTCGAGCATGAATCTGGAAAATGGAGACCTTATTTACAGGCAACTATATGAACTTTTGCTAAGAACGAAAAAGGAATCTGGAGTTACAAGTGTCCTCAATCCCAAAAATCTACAGAGCTTCTTGGAAAGTTCTAAAAAGAATCAGAGTTTCCAAGCAGGATGTATCTAATGAGACTCCTAATATACAGGAAAATACAGAACCCCTTGCCAAGGAAGAAAAAGAATCGGAGTTATAGCATACCTCAGTCCTTAAAACCAACAGGCCATCTACTGTGGGCTAAACAAGATCAGGGTTTAGAAGCTGGAACATAGGTAATAGCAGTCCTCATATGCACAATCTACATGATCTCTTACTAAAGAGAACGAAGAAACATCTTTTACATGGTTCCTCCATCACAATATCTACATGACATCTTCTAATGGCAAAACAAGTATCAGGGTTCCCAAACTGGTTTCTGGGGAACAGGAGTCCTCATATACCGGACATTACATGGCCCCTCGGTAAAGAAGAATAAGGAATCTGAGACACACTAGTCCACCATCCGAAAAATTGTCAGGGTGTCTTGCTGCGGTATAAACAAGAATCAAGGCTGCCAGCTCGTTTCATGTTTTGGAGATATTTGGCTTGTGGGTATTATGAATCAGTCATTTCAGGAGTCCAGCAACATTCTGGTCCTCTTGTGAGTGGTAATCGAGTATCTGGTAGTACGAGACCCATAGGTTCCTCGGGACAATTAAGGCCAGTTTCCTGGAGAAAAGTATATTCTTGCCGTACTTTGATGTAACTTTGGTCTTAACATGAACTTGGTAATCCTTAAATTTCCGTTTGTACTTTATTTGGAGTTGGGCGGGGGGTTTTGCAGTTGCCAAATATTTAATACGAATTATTAAAATGTAACTAGCATCCATGGATTCCACGTGCCTAGGAAACATCTGGGCATCTGCATTTTTGTACACAGAGTTTTGGAATCCACATGGACAGGGAAATTCAGGGCATCTTGAGGAGAACGGAAAGGGAATCCGGTTCTTGGAGTTCTCAATCGCCTAAATCTACAAAGTCTCTTGATAAGGTTTAATCAGCAATCTGGGCTTCTATGTCGCCACATTTTTACTGTGTCTTTTGAAAAGGGACCAGGAATCTTGGGTTCCAATACCTCAAGAACTTTATGGGAGTCTTTCTCTTGATATCCAAGCAACTGGATTTCTAGATCACCAGGAAATATCTTGGTGTCTTGCTGAGAATGAAGCAGGAATTTCAGTAATGCGTTCCTCATATACAGAACTCTACACGACCTGTTGATACAGAGGAATAAGGATTCTTGCTTAAACGAGGCCTCCACCCCAAAAACCTACAGACCATCTTGCTAAGAGATAACCACCATTCAGGTTTTGGTAGTAGGAATCTGGATAATGTGAGTCCTCATATATAGGAAACTGCATTGTCTATTGCTAAAGGAGAATAGGGAATCTGGTTTTCACGTGTCCTCTATCCCAATAAAACTTCAGGGTTTCTTGCTAAGCGCTAAACACGGATTTGGGTTTTTGAAGCATAAACTAGGGAAATGAAATCCTCATATACAGGCAAATGCACTGGCTTTTCCTAAGAAAGAATAAGGAATGTGGGTAATATGTTTTCTCAATCTCCAAAAAAGCATACGGTGTCTTCCTAAGATCTAAACAAGAATCAAGCTTTTGACGCATGTATCTGTGAACAGGAGTACTCATATACAGGTATATGCACGACTGTTTCTAAAAATAAGGAATCTGGGTTATAGGAGTCCTCCGTCCAGAAAATCTACAGGGCATCTTGCTGACGGATAAGAAGAATCAGGGATTCGAGGCATGAATGTGGGTAATAGCAATCCTCATGTACAGGAAACTACATGGCCTCTTGGAAATAAAAGAGAAGAAATCTGTTTTACATGGTTCCTCTATCAAAAGATCTTCATGACTTATTTCTAAGGGCTAAACTAGAATCAGGGTTTCAAAACAGGAATCAAGGGAAAGAGAGTCCTCACATACAGGACACTACATGACCTCCAACTACGTACGAATAAAGAATCAATGTTTTCGCA
>NW_006978285.1:0-486 GCF_000164805.1 Carlito syrichta | reverse complement strand
TTTTTTTTTTTTTACAAATTCTGTTATTAGTTTTATTCAGAGCAATAGTTTGCATTTTTTTCTTGTTTTGCAGGTTGTCTATTTACTTTGATGACCGTATAACAGATTTATATATAAGTTCTCTAATAGGAGGTCAGCAATGGTGGATATTCTTTTGTCTGAATATAGTGCTTTTACCAACATTGTGAAATGTATATAACTTGTGTGAGCCCTCCTATCTATGTGCACAAAGAACTCAGGTCCTGTCCTGACTGGTAGCACCAGTGATACAAAGCAGGGTAATGAATCCAAGCACTGTATTCTTAGGCTTTCATTGACCAATTTAGATTTGTCTTTCCATGCAAGACCTTGTCCTCCATTGATGGCATGAACAAGCTCTTCAATGTGGAGTATTGCAATCTGGACATTAAATTTGTAAGTAAATTTAATAATAAATAATACACTTCCATGAATATAGATAATAGGTGAGTCACCAGATATTTGGTA
>NW_006978284.1:0-722 GCF_000164805.1 Carlito syrichta | reverse complement strand
GAGGTGACTGATGACATTTCTGCAAAAGTCTGAGCAATTTTACTTGACTACAAATCAACACTTGGCAGCATGTGGTTGGCAAAATTTTTATGTTAAGATGATTGACCATGAAGAACCAAAAACAAACAAAAAGACCTCTAAAACTTAATTTTTGAAGGCTTTCTTTTTTTTAAATCAAGAAAACAAAAGTATCATTTGACAGGCAAATAGAGGTATCCAAATGAGATACCTAAGGTATCATTCTTTAGAAAAATAAAGACAGGTTTCTTGTTTTTTGTGAGGTGTGAGAATTGCACCCACAGTTCATATCATTCATCTTTGAGAAGTATATTATTTGCAACACGTTGGTAACAACATCTTGTCTTTTGATTTAATGAAACAATCACTTCGTAAGCAAGGAGCCAAATAACTCGCTCTTTTGGACCTGTTGTGGCTAGGACATCTTGTATCTGTACATTGCTTCTTACATTACAATAATATATATGTACCATGATACCACCTTTCAAGAAGAAGCACCATTTTAAAGACCATAGAGTAGTCCTTGTGCCTCATATAATGCAACCACATTCTGCCATATAGTCTGTGTGAGGACTCTTATAGGGCCAAAGGGAAAATTTCCCCTTAGCCTTAAGAAGATTCACTGAAAATCAACTGATAAAAGGCAGATTATTAAGGGGTAGGCATACAAATGTATATGATCATAGCTTTATGTGATATGAAAG
>NW_006978283.1:0-450 GCF_000164805.1 Carlito syrichta | reverse complement strand
TGTTCTGGTGAATTTTCCTCATCTGTGTTGGGTGCATGAGTTACTGGCTCACTTTTGTGACTGGCTCTTTTCTCAGAGACGGTTTCACCAGTGACTTGGGCTTCTCCATAATGGGTGCCACTGACTGGTCCTCTCCTGTGATTGGTTTCTCAGTGAGTGGCACTCCTCCATAGTTATTGTCATAGTGATAGGTTTCTGAGCAAGTTGCCTTCATAGATGATGGCTTCTCCAGTGACTAATTCTTTTCTGTGATGAATGGCCTATTAACTGAACTTCTTCCAAATAAGTGCTCAATTATAGCCTTCCTCTGTGAAGGGAGTCCCAATTACTGGGCCTCCTCCATAATGAGTGTCCCAGAGACAGGCACTCCACTGTAATATGTGCTCCAATGACTGGCCCTACTCTGTTATTGGTGAGCCAGTGACAGTCCTTCTTTAAAGTGGGTGCCCC
>NW_006978282.1:0-547 GCF_000164805.1 Carlito syrichta | reverse complement strand
TAGCCAGCTGACTAAACTAGCTGACTTAACTAGCTGGCCAGCTGTCTAGCCAGGTGACTTATTGACTAGCTAATTAGCTAGCCAGTAGCCTAGCATGCTGATTAAACTAGCTGACTTAACAAAGTAGCTAGTTGGCTAGACCACAGACTTAACTAGCTTGCTACCTTGCTTGACAGCTATATAGCCAGCTGTCTTAACTAACTGACATAACGAGATAGACTGATGGCTACGCAGCTGACTTAACTAGCTACCTACCTACATTTCACATTTGCTTGCGAGCTGACTTAACTACCTCACTATCTAGCTAAACTGCTGGCTAGCGAGCTGACTTAACTAGTTGACATAACTTGCTTGCCAGCTAGCTAGCCAACTGACTTAAGTAGCTAGCTACCCAGCTAGGCAGCTGGTTTGCCAGCTGATTTAACCCACTGTCTTAGCTTTCTAGCCAGTTGACATAACTAACTGACTTGAATAGCTAGTAAGTTGACTGGCCAGCTGAATTAACTAGCTGAATTAGCAAGCTAGCCAGCTGGCTAGCCAGCTGACT
>NW_006978281.1:0-609 GCF_000164805.1 Carlito syrichta | reverse complement strand
TCCAATCCTCTCCTTTCCATTCATCTCCTATCTATTCCACTCCTTCAATTCCATTCAATTGCATTCTATTCCTCTCCCTTCCATTCCATTCCTTTCTTGCCATTCCATTCCATTCCATTCCACTCCATTCGATTCCATTTCATTCCATTCAAATATATTGCATTCCTCTCTATTCCAATCCTCTCCATTCCCTTCCATTCCAGTCCATTGCATTCCTCTCATCTCCTCTCAATTCCATCCCATTTCATTTCATTCCATTCTGTTCCTCACCATTCCATTCTATCCATTCCACTCCTTTCCATTCTAATCAAGTGTTATCCATTCCCCTGCATTACATGGCTTTCCAATCATCTGCTTTTCATTCCTCTTTCTTCCATTTCATTTTATTTCTCTCCATTCCACTCCATTCCATTCCAATCCTCTCCGTTCCTTTCCATTCCATTCCAATCCATACTACTTCACTCCTTTCTATTCCTTTACATTCGATTTTATTCCATTCCTCTCCAGTCCATTTCACTCCATTCCATTACATTCCACTCCATTCCAGTCCATTCCACTCCATTCCATTCCATTCCTCTCCATTCCGTTCCATTACATTCCATTACATTT
>NW_006978280.1:0-473 GCF_000164805.1 Carlito syrichta | reverse complement strand
TCCTAGGCTTTCTTCTAGGATATTTATAGTTTGAGGTCCTACATGTAAGTCTTTAATTAACCTTGAGTTAATTTTTGTATTTGTTGAGAGGAAGGGATCCAGATTTTTCTTTTTTATATGACTAGCTAGTTTTCCATGCACCATTTGTTAGATAAGGTGTATTTTCCCCAGTGGCATTTGTTGTTGTTATTGCTGTTGGTTTTGTCAAAGATAAGATGTTTATAAGACAGGTTTTATTTCTGGGTTCTTAATTTTGTCCTAATGTTATATCTATTTTTTATAAGTATCTTGCTGTTTTGGTTACAATAGCCTTGAAGTAACATTTGAAGTATTGTAGTTCTCGTTGTGTAGACTTTTCACCTCTTTGATTAGATATATTCCAAGGTATTTGTGTGTGTGTGTGTGTGTTTGTGTGTGTGTGTGTGTCTATTGTAAATGGGATTGTGTTGTTGATTGGGTTCTCATTTTGAAAG
>NW_006978279.1:0-954 GCF_000164805.1 Carlito syrichta | reverse complement strand
CCTCGAATGAAAACCACATGCAAGCCTTCACCCTCTGCTGACATTCATACCATTGGCCTTAGATAATATGTGTGCACATGCCCCAATCTCTGTTAGAAGTTGCATTCACACCCTTGGCCTCAAAAGACACCTCCATGTGTGCCCTCAACCTCCATTGACATTCTTGTATGCACCCATGGACTTGAATGACACCTGGTCATGTGCCCTCAGCCGCCACCTATATTTGCACATGCACCCTAAGACTTTGATGATATCTATGCACACTCCATTGGTCTCTGCTGCCACTTGTGCACATCCCATCAGACCCCACAAACTCACAAGTGCACCCTCGTCCTCCATCTACACATGTGCCTGCGCTTCCAGTCTCTGTCAACACTTGCACACATACCAACAAACTCAGAAGACACCCACGCAACTGCCCTCAGTCTCCACTGACACTCATGTGTGTGCCCTTGGACTCCCCTGACCACCAACAAACTCAGAAGACACCCATGCAACTGCCCTCAGTCTCCACTGACACTTGTGTGTGTGCCCTTGGACTCCACTGACCATCACGCATTCTTTCTTGGCTAAAATTGAAATCTGTGGGCATGCTCTCAGCCTCCGTTGACACTCCTTGCGACTTTGGCCTTGGATGACATGGGTGAGTGTGCGCTCAGTGTTCCCTGAGTTTCACATGTTCACCCTCTGTCACAGTCAACTACTAAGTCAACTACTTAGCCTCTGAGGACATCCAAACATGGGCCCTCTGCTTCTGCTGACACCCCTGCATGCATCCTTGGTCTCTGTCAACACTTGCACACGTACCCTCAGATCCCACTGACATTATGTGTGCACCCTCAACCTACAACTACACATGGCAGTGTGCCCTCAGCCTTTGCCAACATCCCTGCATGCTCCCTTAGCCTAGGACATAATCTATGTGTGCAAACTCTGCCCTTGCCAACACTTGTG
>NW_006978278.1:1975-3457 GCF_000164805.1 Carlito syrichta | reverse complement strand
GGGCGTGGTAGCGCACGCCTCTAATTCCGGCTACTCGGAAGGCTGAGGCGGAAGGATCGCGGGAGCCCAGCAGGTCGAGGCTGCAGGGGCTGCCCGGCCACTGCACTCCAGTCTGGGTGACAGAGTGAGACTCCAACTCAAAAAAAAAAAACAAAAAAACAAAAAAAAACTCTGAGATAATTTGCTGCCAAGATCTGTTCCCAGAAAGGATCTGAGAGCACAAGGGAATGAGCTCTCTGGTTCCCTAAGCATGTTAGTGACAGGCCCAAGCGTGGAACTCAGGACCCTCGCCTGGGGCCAGCACCTTCTCACATAGACAGAGTAATAACTCTCAATTCTCTGTCCAAAGGCCGGTTCCAAAATTCACCAAGCATCACGTGTGTTCATGACCCCATGCCAGGTGCCCTGTCAGATCACAGACAACAAGCAAATCATCACACAAAGAGAGATTTAATATAAATGGTAGCAAAAAGCTTGTAGGCCTGAAAGACCACCCAATCAGGGCATCTGACATAGCCTGCGGCTGGAAACAGGGAGAACTTTCCTGAGGAGGTGAAGGGTTCACCAGGCAAAAAGTGGGCAGAGAGCATTTGGGGAAGAGGCCCCTCCCTCCTCTTCCCCTTTCACTCTCCTCCTCCTCCCTTTCCTCCCCTCAGTGAACTGCTTAATCCACACAAGGGGGCCTTTTCTCTGCCTTCATGCACAACACAGTCATTACTTTCTTTTTTTTTTTTTTTGAGTTGGAGTCTCACGCTGTCGCCCAGACTGGAGTGCAGTGGCTGCTCCTGGCCACCGCAGCCTCGACCTGCTGGGATCCGGCGATTCTTCCGCCTTAGCCTTCCCAGTAGCCAGAATTACAGGCATGTGCTACCATGCCCAGCTGATTTTTTGATTTACTGTAGAGATGAGGTCTCGCTGCCCAGGCGGGTTTCGAACCTGCAGGCTCGGGCAATCCACTCACCTCAGCCTCCCAAAGGCGCGGGATTACAGGCTGAGCCACCGAGCCCCGCTTAGTCATTACTTTCTTGCGCCCAAGCGTTTTCTCACACAGTCCCACCACCGTCTGTTGTTCTCACCCAGCCTCTGGGATCCCAGCCTCTCCAACCCACTACCACGTGTGGGGCCTGATTCCTTCTACCCTGGAACTCCAGACCCTGTCCCCACACCCCCACTCACAGGGCTGGACACACCATAGACTTTCAGCGAAGAATGAACGAGGGAACGATGAACCCCATAAGACAGGGCAAGACACAATGCCATGAAGCTCTGGGCTTCCCGCTCTTCCCTGGTCAGCAGCCCACTGCAGGCTGGCAGGTGAGTGTGCTCATGAGTGAGTCCTCAGCAAGACCCAGATGCTTCTCCTGGGTAAGAACAGAACCGTTGCATAGCCTGGTCCCTCAAGGTGATTCTCCATCAGTGGTTCACAAACATTACTCTATTGAAATTCTCTGTGAATTCCTTTACTTCCACTCTTCCCTTTCA
>NW_006978278.1:0-1616 GCF_000164805.1 Carlito syrichta | reverse complement strand
AGTGCACCAAGCACTGCCATAATGAAGCCAACTGTGCAGTTCACCTCCAGGCCTTCACCTCAACACAGTGGTGTGGACTGTGCATGAGGGGACATATCGATTCTGCTCAGACCTGGTCTCCCCCATCTTCTATGCCCAGAGCTCCTAGGAATAAGGGTAGCAGAATGACCATTAGATAAATATCCTGGACACCAGCCCACCATGCCCAGGCCTCTGATACAACCTGTGGCCCACTGACCAACCTCAGTGGAGAAGAAAGGAAGCAAGCTCCTGTGAGCAGATCAATCACCATGTACCAGTTGCAGGAGCTTAGTGTGTGTGTGTGAAAAGATGCTGATAAGTTGACATTGTAAAAACCAAGAAAGCTCCAGTCTCTGCCGGAGCTCCTCCTTCCTTGCAACTCACGCATGCCTGCCTTTCCCACCCCAAGAGGCTGGGACCAGGAGAGGACCCTCTAGTGTTCTGTTCCCTTGGGTGAGGTCTCTCTTTGCTTGGACACTAGCATCATCCTTCAGAACTTCACCTTGCAGTTCATTGCTGTTTCCTGGGGAAAACTGATGATGACCTCAGTGAAGTGCCAGTGCCCCAGGAAAGACCAGCAGACAACCTTTGTCCTGTGTGTTGCACAATCTCTGGAGAAGGATTTTAGGGACCTTCTGGAGGAAAAGCAATAGCATCACCCCCCTGCAGCCCAGGAGTGGGACAACGAGGAAGCCCGTGTGGGGCCTGGAGCAAGACCCTGGCCACAGTCCTGAGCCAGCATCACTGTGCTGGGTGGGGCTTGTGTCCAGTAGCTACACCTTGTGGCAGCAACAGAAACAACAGTACTTTGGCTCAATGGGGTTCACTGGGTCTCTCCCCTGGTGTCTGGAAGCAGGGCCTGTTCCAGGTTCTCGGATGGTTTGGGGAGTTTCTGCTCTTCCTGCAAATGGAAACTCTAGTGGTACCTTGCCATGCAAACATATTTTCCTGTCTCTACCAAGCTGTTTACACTGCCTTGTTTAATGCTCCCACTGGAATGTGGGGGGCACGTACCATTGTCTGCATTTTGCAGATGAGGGTTTTCAGAGGTTAACACTGTTTCTAAACTCACACCGCACAAGTAACTGGTAATGCTGGGAATCAATTCAGGCCTGTCTGACTCCAGGGTCCACACTTCTGCACACTGCAAGGCCTCTCTCTACCCATGGTAGAAGAAAGAAACTAAAGAATATCCCAAGGCTGTATCACCTCGAGGTGTTATCTGCCTCTGGGTCCAGCCCACGTGAAGCTCTGGAAACCTGTCTCTAGCTGCACCTTCTCCAGTCAGCATAATGTCCTGGAGTTTGGCTCACATGTGGCCTGAGCCCCTTGGATCAATGTGAGCTTGTCACATGGCGTGGTTTTTTGGGAATGTCTTTTTTCTGTTTTCCTTAGCTGGTACAAGAAACATGCCTAAGCAATCAGCATAACTTTTGAAAATCAGTTTTTATTCTGTCAGCTTGAGTGTCATTAACAACCTTTGCTAATACAGCAGTAATGAGCATCTGGAAACACCGCAGCTGCAGGGGGAGTGGGATATAAAAAACACTAAGATGACAGCTCTTTTTCATAAGCTAGATTGGCTCTGTGCAAAC
>NW_006978277.1:0-790 GCF_000164805.1 Carlito syrichta | reverse complement strand
GGTGTAGTGGCTCACTAAAAATAAAACCATAATAAAAAATACTGATTAATGAAAAAAAAAAAAATCATACTAGTAGTCAATAAGTGGTAGGATTAGAATTTGAATATAGTTCAAGTTCACGAATCTGAGCTCTTAACTATCATGCCATACTATCCACGAGGTTACAGGTCTGAATATTTAATATACTAATAAGAAGGTAAAAGATCATAAGAAAGCAATTCAAGCTACAGAAGAGAAACTTCTGAACTTTCAAATGACCTTGGAAACAGCCACTATTCTAAGTTAGCTATGCAGAGATGAACAGAAGATGGTCTGAGGATACTTTTTTTCACATTGGTCTATATGCAAATCTATTATAATATGCATTATAAAATATACATCCTGAACAATTCTGTATAAACTACTTTGTAAAATTTCTCTCACCTGTTTTTTTGTTTTTAAGCATACATGGTTTGAATGCACAGGTTTTGTTCATTACCTCAAGCAAACTTTTCTTGTTCTTTTCCATAATGACAAAACGTTTCTGAGACATATCTTTACATATGCATTTCCCAAAAAGTGTTTTCCAGAACACTAGTTCTGCCCAACACCAAAAACAAAAAGATTATGTGGTAGTATAAACTTGTGATATACTTGGTTAAACAAAGTCCTATGTTGTACAATTTTTCATAGAATATACTAATATATGAAATTCATACCTGCAAGAGGAATTAAACATGAAACATTTTGTAAACTTTCTTGACCAAGAAACATGTTTTTAGTATAGTCTCTTATAAGACTAATCTTCAAT
>NW_006978276.1:0-859 GCF_000164805.1 Carlito syrichta | reverse complement strand
TCACTATTTTGACCCACTTCTCCCCTTTCTTAATTCTGTCATTGGCCATGGACTGTTTAACCCACATAGACGATGACAGGCTGCTTCCCATCAGGAACAAGTACCAAGGATACAGGCTGACATGTAGTGAGAGACTATATCTCAATATATTCCATTGATTTAATTCACAATGTGCAATAAAAATGAAGGTAGCCAGAAATAGAAGAAGACAAGCAACATGAAGAATTATATATGGGAACTGCTTCCTTACACAGTGGTAATGCACTTGGGACATTTATGCTGATCTTCTCATATACCCTCACAACAAATCCAGGTCATTGAATCTTTTACACACTGACACGGATTTATTCTAAAGATGCACGAGCAAACATGTGAAGATTCTTTTGGATCCTAAGACAAAACAAAGCAGCAAAGATACTCTGTAATCATGACATAAGCGGTGTATATATATGGACAAAATTTGCTTATAATTTGTTCTCTTTACAGTCTACTTAACTATCAGGTAAGTTAGTCAGTAATTCTATTGCCTGCAATTCACCATCAGTATTAGTATATCTTTTTTTGTTTTTTTTTAAGTTTACCGAATTTTTTTTTAACAATGTATTTCTTCCTAACAAAGGGTCTCCAGATCTTGGTAATTCTGTTGCATGAGATATCAGTACGGGCATAGCTGGCAGCAAATACTTTGAAAGTCATGACCAGGAAGGCAGAGTTTAACCAGAAGAATCTGGCGCTATCTACCAATTAGAGAGGGTTATAAGAAATCAAAACAAGCATAAAACATTCAGCTGACAATACTATTGCTGAAAACTATGCAGAGGAAATGGAACTCTTATACATTGCTGGTAGAAATGTACAA
>NW_006978275.1:0-836 GCF_000164805.1 Carlito syrichta | reverse complement strand
TTTTGATTCTCCTGTGTTCCTCTCTTCTTACTGCAGCAGTGTCCATTTCTATGCAGAACACCCAGTAGTGTTTGTGTCCCAGTGAGTTACCCTGAAACCCCAGAGTTCTATCAGCTCCTTGCTGGTTTTCTAGGGAGGTCAGCACAATTCCAGCATAAAATTCTCACAACAAATTTCACCAGCATCACAACCAGTTTCCCAGGAATTTCAGTGTAAATCTTAAAATAGGATTCCCAGTTCCTTCCACTAGCATCACAGCTGGTTTCAAACTGTCTCAAAGTTGCCCTAGTGGCAACTTGGCAGTGACTTTCACCAACCCAGAAAGCAGCTTCCTGGAAAGTTTTGACAGCACTCCAGTGAACAATTCCTGCTTGTCAGTCTCAGCTTGTGAGACCTACCACATACCAATCAATTAGTTTACTCCTGCTACCACTTCTCCATTGAGATCCCAGTCTCAGTCTTGGGGTAGAGGATGCCTATTCTAATTTTTTTTTCTTCCTAGGGTTCTTTCCATCAATCCTAAAAGTAAGATTGTACTCTATACCCCCATTTCCTGTTTTTTGGAACTATCCTTAACACTTAGTATTTAACCCCCTGGTAACTGGTTAATAATTCTTTATATAAATTCGTCTTTGGTGAATTTCATCTCAAATTCATCTTTAGTCTCTGCTTCCTGACTAGATTCCAACCAATATAGCCATCAATTTTGTTTTTAATGTAAAAACAATTTTGTCAACACTGATGTGCTTTGTCTGTTTAAAAAAAAGATCAGATTTTGGTGTGTGTGTGTGTGTGCGTGTGTGTGTGTGTGTGTGTGTGTGTGTGTGTGTGTGTGT
>NW_006978274.1:0-678 GCF_000164805.1 Carlito syrichta | reverse complement strand
TGTTTGTCTTTTTTGTTGTTATTGAGTTGTAAGAGTTCTTTATACATTCTGGATACTACACCATTATCAGATATAAGATTTGCAAATATTTTCTTTTGCTCTGTAAGTTGTCTTTTCACTTTCTTGATAAATGTTCTTGGATGTACAAAAGTTTTTAATTTTGATGACCAAAGTTAAAATCGGTCCAATTTCACCATTATTTTCTACACAAAGGCATGGAGGTGCAGATAGAGGAAGGTTAGTTATTCCTGGCTTTAGTTTAATAGCTGTCTAATTTGACCCTCACACTATTGTTGCAGAACACTTGTCCTGGCTCCAAAATTGTACTCTTAGGTCTTATTTGAAGATGGTTTATTTACAATCATCATGCTTTTAGGTTTTATGTGTTTATATATTGCCTTTTAAGTTTTTTCATTTCAGTAGCTTTAGAGGTACAAATATTTTTTAATTACATGAATGCACTGTGTAGTGGTGAAGAAATCTGGCCACTAGTGCACACTGTGCCCAACAGGTGACTTCTTAACCCTCATCTCCTTTCCCACCCTTCCCTTTTTGAGTCTCCGATGTCCATTACACCATTCTATATTAGACTGTCTTCACGTTTTAAAAAGTTACTGTTATAACTCTAGATTTTCTTGGCTGGAATATGTTGTTTACCAGTGGAACTTAGAATATGTG
>NW_006978273.1:21730-22533 GCF_000164805.1 Carlito syrichta | reverse complement strand
CTTATTCTGTGATTGCTACAACAGTTACTGGCCTCTTGCATAATGGTATCAACAGTGAGCAGCCTTTCTCTGTGAAGGCTGCCCAGTGACTGACTCTCGTTCACAATGGGAGCCACAGTTACTGGCCTTTCTCTGTGATCAGTTCCACAGTGACAGATCCTCCTTCATAATGGTGCCCCAGTGACTAGCCTCCCTCTGTGATGGGCGTCTCATTTAATGAGCCTCCTCCTTAATGGGTGTCACATAGACTTGGCATACTCCATAATTGGTGTCCCAGTGACTGTCTTTCCTTCATGATGAGTGTCCCAGTGACTAGTCCTCCTTCATAAAGTGAACACGATTGACTGGACATCCCTTGTAATTGGTGCACCAGTGACTTGCCATTTTTTATGATGGGTGCTGCAGTGACTAGCCTTCCTATATGATGAGTGTCACAGTTGCTGGACCTCCTCCCTAATGGATGCCCCAGTAAATAGCCATCCTCCGTGATTGGGGTCACAGGGACTGGTCAATCTGTGTGATGGGTGGAACAGTGACTAGTCCTCAAATATGATGAGTGACTAGAATCTGGAACTCCTCCAAAATAGGTTTCCCAGTGACAAGTCCTCCTCTGTCGTGGTTGCCCTAATTTCAGGGACTCCTATATAAAGGCTTCCCCAGTGACAAGTCCTCCTCCGGGAAGGATGTCCCAGTCTTGGGTCCTCCTCCATAATATGTGCTTCATTTAGTGGGCCTCCTTCTAGCAGCAACAGTGATTAGCACTCATCCAAATTGAGAGTCACAGTGGCCGACCCTTCTCTTTA
>NW_006978273.1:15256-20719 GCF_000164805.1 Carlito syrichta | reverse complement strand
TGTGTTGAGTGCCTCAGAGAATATCCTTCCTCTGTACTTCAAACCTCATTGAGTGACCTTTCTCTGTGAAAGATACAGTGTAACTAAATGTACACTGTAATTGCTGCCCCAGTGACTGGTCCTCATTTGTCATGGGTGCCCCAGTAACTGGTCTACTCTGTGATGAGTGCTCCAGTGACTGTCATTGGTGTCCCAGGGACTGGTCTTCCCTGTGGTTGGTGCCCTAGAGACTGACTTTCCTTCGTGATGGTACTCCCAGTGATTAGCTCTCTTTTGTGATGGGTACCACAATGACTAGCCCTCAATTATAATATGTGGTTCAGTCACTTGCACTCCTTTGTGATGAGTGACCCAGTGACAGGTCCTCCTTATGATGGGTGTCCCAGTGACAGATTCTCCTTGTTATTGATGCCACAGTGACTGACCCTAATTCTTAATGAGTATTCTAGTAACTACACCTACTAAGTATAGGGTGTCCCTGTAACTGACTGTCTTCTGTGATTGATGTCCAAATGACTAGCTCTCCTCTGATATGGTTGTCCCTGAGATAGATTCCCCAGTGACTTGGCCTCCTGTATAATGGGTTCCCAGTGACTAGCTGTCTTCTGTGAAAGGTGCACCAGGGACTGATCCTCCTCTCTGATGCCTCAGTGACGAGCTTTCTCCTGAGTGATTTGCCTCAGTGGTTGGGTCTCCCACACAACAGCTGCCTCAGTGACTAGAACTTCTGCATTATATGTTCCCCAGGAACTGTGCCTCCTTAGTGATTTTGGCTCCAGTAACGTGTCCTCCTCCAAAATGGATGTTATAGTGACTAGACCTACTCTGTGATGGTTATCCCAGTATCCTTTACAATGGATGCCCCAGTGACAAGACCTCCTTTGTGATGAATTTTCCTGTGACTGGTCTTAATCTGTGATGCTTTTCTCAGTGACTGGCCCTCCATATTATTGTGTGTTTCAGTGACTGGCCCTCCTCTGTTATCAGTGCCAGAGTGAAAAACTCTCCTTTGTTTGTTTGCCTCAGGGACTGACCCTCGTCTGTGATGGCTGCATCTATAACTCGCCTTTCTCTGTGATGAATGGCCCAATGGCTGACCCTATTTTGTGATCTCTGTTCCAGTGACAGATCTTCCTCTTGGATGGGTCCTCAGTTACTTGGTCTGGTCTTTGATGGGTGCCCCAGTGTCTAGGTCTTCTTTGAGATGAGGGCCATAGTAACTGTTTCTCCTCCATAATCAATACTGCAGTGATTGACCCTCATCTGTGATGGGTAAATCAGGGACTGGCCTCTTCTTAATTGGTGTCCCAGTGATTGACCCTCAATTGTTTTGGGTGTCTCAGTGACTAAACTCCTCTGTCATGGATGCTCCAGTGAAATGGTCTCATCATTGTTGGGTGACAAAATAAGAGGCTTCCTTTTGTGATAGTTACCTCAACATTTAGCCTTCTTCTGTAATGGAAGACACAGTGATTGGTCCGTATCCATAATGCCTGCCCCAGGAACTGGCCCTCTTTGTAATGGGAGTCATAGGGACTTGTCTTTCTTCAGAATGGGTGCCCCAGTGACTGGTCCACCTGATATGGGCACTCCTGTTACTGAATTCGCATATAATGGGGACTCAGAGACTTTGCCTTCTCTGCTTTTAGTGCCTCATTCACTGTCGTTCCTCTGTGATTTGTGTTCCTGTGACTGACTCTCCTGTGACTGTCTCTCCACTCTCATAAATGCCCCAATGACTGAGCCACTAGCATAATGGGTGACCAGTAACTGGCCATCCTGTGTGATTGGGACAACAGTGACTGGTCCTTCTCCATGAAAAACAACCCATTGACTGATTCACCTCTGTGATTGGTGTCCCAATGTTTATGTTTCCTCTTTGATCGCTGCCCCAGTGATCAGTCCTCCTGCATCATGGGTCTCCAGTAACTATTTCTCCTCCATTGTGGGTGTTCCAGTGACAGGACCTTCTTGGTGATTGTTAACACAATGACTGGTCCTCCTCTATATTGGGTACCATAGTTATTTGTCCTTTTCTGTGAAGGGGTGTCACAGTAACTGACCTTCCTTCATGAAGGGTGCTTTTGTTCCTGGACCTCTACTATTATTGGAATACCAGTGACTGGCTTCCTTTGAGATGTATATTCCAGTAACTGGGCTTCCTCTGTAATTGTTGTCCCAGTGACTAGCCCTCCTCTATGATGATTGCCCCCATGACTGGCTGTCATCTATGATGCTTGTCCCAATGACTGGCTATCCTCTTTGATATTTGCCCAAGAACTAGATCTTCCTCATAATGGGTGACCCAGTGACTGGTCATCTTCTGTCATTGGTGTCCCAGTGACATGCTCTTCCTTCTCCATAATGGTTGCCCCAGTGACTAACCCTCCTCCATAATGGGTGTCTAACTTAGTAGGCCTCCTCAATAATGCCTGATCCAGTGACTAGGACTCCTTTGTGATGGGTAACCCAGTTGTTGATCATCTTTTGTAATGGGAGCCACAGTGACTGACCCTTTTCCATGATTGGTGCCCCATTGATGGACCATCCTCTGAGATGATTGCCACAGGTACAAGGCCTCTTCTATGATGGATCTCGCAGTGACTACTCCACCTCTGTAATGACTGCTTTTGTGATTGTGCCTCCAGTGTTAGGTGTCTCAGTGACTGTTACTCCTCTTTGTTTGGTACTTTAGTGACTGGCTCTCTTCTGTAGTCAGTGCTTCGGTAACTGGTCTTAATCAGTGATGGGTACCCAGTGACTGCCCTTCTCTGTGATGAATGCCCTAAAGACTGGTCTTCCACTATGGTGGTTGCCCCTGTGACTAGACCACCTGTGTAATGCATGCCCCAGTGACTGGGCCTCCCCTGTAATGGGTATCCCAGTGAATGGTCCTTTTTTGTGATCTGTGCACCTGTGACTGGCAGTTCTTTTAATGAGTGCTCCAGTTAGTGTGCCTCTCATTTGATGGATGCTTCAGCGACTGTCCCTCATCTGTGATAGGTACCTCAGTAATTGGGTCTTCTAATAATATGTCCAGATGACTACCCCTTCTCTATGATGTGTGCATCTGTGACTGGGCCTAATTCTAATGGGTGTAGCACTTACTGGTTCTCCTGTGTTATAGGTGCTGCTGTGATTGTCCCTCTTCTGTCATACATTTCTTAGTGAAGGTTTCTTCTCTGTGAAAGATGTTTCAGTGACAACCCCTCATCCATAATGGATCCTCTAGTGACTAGCCCTCCTCTGTGTAGGGTACCCCAATTACTGGCTCTGTTCTGTGAGAGGTGTCCTAGTGACTGACTCTCCTTTGTGATAGTTGCTCCAGTAACTAATCCTCATACAAAATGGGTACCCCAGTGACTGACCTTCTTCTGTGAAGAGTATCTTAGTGACTGGTCCTCCTCAGTTATGGGTGCACAAATCATAGGCCCTACTTTGAGATTGAAGCTCTAGTGACTGACCCTACTCCATTATGGTAGCCTCAGAGACTGTGCTTCTTCTGTGATTGGTGCCACAGTGACTAGACATCCACCCTAATGGTTGCTATAGTGAATATCTGTGCTCTGTCAATGTTGTCCCAATGACTGGTCCTCCTGCATATTAGGTGTACCAGTGACTGGCCCTTCTGTGCTATGTGTGCCAATAGACTAGCGTTTTTCTGTGTTGGATATACCAATGACTTGCACTATTCTGTTTGGGTTGCACCTGTGACTTGTCTGCCCCTGAGATATGTGCCCTATTAACTAACCCTCCCCTGTTCCCCTGTTATGGGTGTCCAGTGATTGATCCTCAATCGTGATGGGTGCCCCAGTAACTGACTGCTGTGTGATGTGTGCCTAAGTGACAGCTCCTCTTCTGTGATAGTTGTCCCAGAAACTGATGCTCCTCTGTGGTGGGTGCCCAGTGAATACATCTTCTCTGTGATGGGAGTCCTAGTGACTGCCTCTTCTCATTGGTGTGTTGACAAGTGTATAATATTCCTCTTTGAAAAAAGCCCTAGTGATTGGCATCCCAGTGACTAGCTTTACTCTGTGATCACTGTCCCAGTACTGGGTGTCCTACATAATATGTGCCTCAGTGACTAACCGTCCTCCATTAAATGTGCCCAAGACGACTGTTGCCCAAGTGACTGGCCCAACTCCATAATGGGGGCCCTATGGTCTAGCTCTCTTCTTTAAGTGTCCCAGTAACTGGTCCCCTTGGTGTTGGGTGTTCCAGTGACTGACCCTCTTAGTGATGGGTGACCTAGTACTAACCCTCCTATGTGATGAGTGTCCCAGTAATTGAGTTTCTTTATAATGGTTGCCAGGTGACTGGCCCTACACCATTATGTGTGCCCCTGAGATTAAGCATTCTCTGTGATTGGTGCCACATAGATTAACTCTCATCCATAATGGTGGCCCCAGTAATTAATCCACCTCTGTGATGGGTATTCCACTGACTGCAACTCCTCTATATTGAATCCCTAAGTTACTTGCCGTCCTTTGTAATAGATGTCCCAGTTACTGAGCCTTCTTTATAATGTGGACCAGAGAAACTGCCTCCCCTGTGATTGATGCCACATTGACTGGTCTTCATATATGATGTGTGCCCGAGTGGTTGTCCTTCACTGTAATGGGTGTTTTCATGATTGAATCTCTTGCATTTTGGCTGTCACAGTGACAATACTTCTTCTGTGATTGGTGCCCATGATTGGTCATTTCTTTAAACAGTGCCCCAGGTACTTGTCCTCTTCTGTGATGATTTTCCAGGTTACTGGGTCTCCGAAAGCATGGTGATCCAGTGACGAGTCCTACTTTGTGAAGAGTGCTCCAGTTTCTGAATCTCCTCCATTATGGGTGCCTTACTGACTGGTCATCCTCTGTGAAGGAAATCCAAGTGTTTGGGTATCCTCCAAAATATGTGTTCCATTGACTGTGCTATCTTTTTGAATGGAACCCCAGTCACTGTTCCTCCTCCAAATTGGATGCCACAATGAATAGGCTGACTCTTTGATGGGTGTCCCAGTGACTGACTCTGCTTTGTGATAATACTCCAGTGGCTGTGGCTCCTCTATAATGTGTGCCCCAGTGATTAGCCTACCTCTGTGAGGGATATCACAGCGAATGACCCTCCTCTTTTATGGGGGGTCCCCATGAATGACCATTCTCTGTATTGGGTGCTCAGTAAATGACTTTCCTCTGTGATGAGTTACCCAGTGACTGACCTTTTTCTGGGTTGGCTGTCCCAGTGACTGGCACTTCTCTGTGAGTGCTGCCTCAGTGGCTCTTCTTCCTCTATGTTTGGTGACTCATTGAGAGATTTAGCTCAGTTACAGTGCTTCAGTAAGTGGCTATCCTCTGTAATCAGTGTCACGGTGACTGGCCATCATCAGTGATAGGTACTCCAGTGATTAGCTTCCTCTGTGATTGATGCCCCAGAAACTGGTCCTCCACTCTGATGGATTCCCCTGTGACTAGT
>NW_006978273.1:11887-14780 GCF_000164805.1 Carlito syrichta | reverse complement strand
TGGGGCATCAGTTAATGGCTCTCCACTGTGATAGTTGCCTCAGTGAGTTGCCCTCCTCTATAATGGATGTCCCAGAGACTGATTCTCTTCTTTGATGGATGCCTCAGTGACTGGTCCTCCTCTGTTAGAGGTCCACCTATCACAGGCTCTTTTTTGTAATTAGTGTCTCAGTGACTGGGCTTCCTTCATAATGGGTACTCCAGTGACCAACCCTCTTCTTTGATGGTTGCTCCAGTGACTGACCTTTCTGTTATAGGTACCCTAGTCACAGGCCCTCTTTTGTGATTAGTTCTCCAGTGACTGGGTTTTCTCCATAATGGGTGTCCCCATGACTGGCCCTAACCATTATGGTTGCCCCAGTGGCTGTGCCTCCTCTGTGATTGGAACCTTAGTGATTATCCCTCCTCTGTGAAGGTTGTCCCAATGACTGATCCGCCTCCATAAAGTGTGCTCCAGGGACTGACCTTACACTGTTTTGGGTGCCACAAGAATAGCTTTTCTTTCTGTTGGATGTACCAATGAATAGACCTCCTCTCTGTGGGGTGCAGCCATGACTGACCTGTCTCTTTTATGGGTGCTCCAATGACTGACCTGACTCTGTTATGAGTGGACTAGTTACTGACCCTCAACTGTGAAAAATACCAATGACATGCTTCTTTGTTTGTAGTGCCCTAGTGACTAGATTTCCTCTGTGGTTTCAGCCCCAGTGCCTGAGTCCCCTACATAATGGATGCAACAGTGAGAAACTCTATACCTTTAATGGTGGCACAATAACTGTGTCCCTTTGGTGATTTGTCGGTCCTCCTCCTTAATGGGTGCCCTAGTGGTGAGCTCTTTTTATTGAAGGTTTTTCCAGTAACTGGGCCTCTTCCATTTTTGAAGCCCCAGGTATAAGACCTCCTTTGTGATGACTGTTCCATCGACTAGACATCATAAGTGATGGATGCCCCAATGACTGGTCCTTCTTGCCCAAGATTTCCCAATGAATTGTTCTCTTCCATACTGAGTGGTTCAGTGACTAGGCCTCCCCTGTTATTGGTATGAGTGTCAAGACCTCCACTCTAATGTTGTCTCAGTAACTAGCCCTTCTCTGTGATTTGTTCCCCAGTTAATTGCTGTCTACTGTGATACCTATTCCAATGACTGGTCCTCCTTTGTAATGGGTGATTCATTGAAATTTTTTCCTCTGATATGGGTATCCCTATGACCATGGCCTCCTCTATGATCTGGACCCCAGTGACTTTCTCTCCTCTGTGATAGGTGCCTCAGTGACTGGCCTTCCTCAAGAGTTTGGTGCCTCAATCAGTGGTCCTCCTCTGTGATGAATGCACCAGTGACTGGCACTCATTTGTTATGGGTACCTCTGTTACTGGCTTATTCTCTAATGAGTACTCCAGTGACCGACCTTCTACTGTTGTGGATGTTCCTGTGACTGGCCTCCTCGGTGATGAGTGCTTCAGTGACTGGCCATTCTTTTCTACAGATTGTTCAGTGACTGAGCTTTCTCTATCATGGTGCCCCAATGAATGACCTCCCCTGTGATGGGTCTTCCAATAGCTGAACTTCCTCCACAATTGATGTTCCAATGACTAGCACTCCTCTGTGATGGGTGATCCTGAGACTGGATCTCCTCTGTGACAAATGTACCTGAGTGATATGCTCTCCTCTGTGAAAAATAACCCAGAGACTTATCCTCTAGTGTGATGGGTGCCACTTTGACTACCTTTCCTGTGTAATAGCTATCCCAGTGATGGGGTTTCTTACATGTGTGTCACAGTGACAAGTCCTTCTCCATTATGAAGGTCCCTGTGACTGGAACTTCTTGGTGATTTGTGCCACAATGATTGTCCCTCCTCCATAATGATTACCCAAGTGAGAATACTTCCTCTATAATGTGTGTCCCAGTAATTGCGACACATTCATAATAGATTCCCAGTACTGGCTCTCCTCCATTATGTGTATGCCAGTGTCTGGATCTTGTCTTGATTAGTGTTCCACTGACTGACCTTCTCATAATTGTTGCCTTCATGACTAGCCCTTCTCTGTGATGGTTATTCCACTTAATGGGCATCTTCAATAATGGGTGTACCACTCACTAGTCCTTGTTTGTGATGGGTGTCCCGGTGACTTGTCCTACTCTGTAATGAGAATCCCAGTCATGTAATGTTAACTCAGTAATCAACCACACCCTGTGACGGAGGCCACAGTGAAAAATTCTCTTCTGAGATGGGTCTCCCAGTGACTAGCCCTCCTCTGCAATGAATGTCTTTGTGACTGACAATCCTCTGTGATTGGTGTCTATGACTGGCCCTTCTTCATAGTATTTGTCCTAATGACTAGCTCTCCTCTGTGATGGGTGTCTCACTTATTGAGCCTCAACAATAATGGGTGCCCAGTGAGTGACCCAAATTTTTTATGAGTGCCCCAGTGACTAGGTTTCAAACATAATATGGGGTACAATGACTAGGCCTCCCCTGTGTTTGGTGCCCCAAAGCCCAGCCTTTATCTGTGACAGCTGCCCCAGTGACTAACACTTCTCTGTATGGGTGCCAAAATGACTGGGCCTTCTCAATAATGGATGCCTCAGAGACTGAGCCTCCTCTGTGATTGGTGTTTTAATGACTGGCCACCTTCTATAATGAATGTCACAGTGACAAGTCCTCTTCTGTGCTGGGTTTCTTATTTATTGTGTCTCCTCCAAAAGTTTTGCTCCAGGGACTAGCCTTTCTCTTGACGGGTTCCCTAGTTTTTCCTAGTCACCTCCATAATGGATGCCCTAACGACAGACCCTCCTCTGTGATCGGTCTCTCTGTGTCTGGGCCTTCTCTATGATAGGGCTCCATTGACTCGGCACCCTCTTTGATTGGTGGCTTGGTCTCTGGCGCTCCTCCAA
>NW_006978273.1:8346-11493 GCF_000164805.1 Carlito syrichta | reverse complement strand
ACACCAGTGACTGACCCACCTCTGTGAAAAATACCCCAGTAAATGATCATCTTCTGTAATTGGTGGCCCACTTACTATCTTTCCTTTTGAATCTCTCTCCCAGTGACTGGGTCTTCTATATAATGCATTCTGCAGTGACTTGTCCTCCTTCATTAAAGGTGTCCCAGTGACTGTGTCCATTGGTGATTTATGCCCCCATGAGTGACCCTTCTCCAAAATGGATGCTTTATAAATATCTTCCACTGTGATTGGTGTGCCAGTAACAGGATTTCCTCCATAATGGGTGCCCCAATGACTAGCCCTCTTCTGTGATGGGTGTTCCACTTATTGGGACTCCTCCTTAATGACTGTCACAATGACTGGTCTTCCTCTGCTATTGGTGAAACAGTGACAAGACCTTCTCTATGGTTGTTAAAATGGCTAGCCCTCCTTTCCGAGGGGTGCCCTCATTACAGGCCCACCTCTCTTATAGTAACCTCAATGACTGACCCTTATCTGTTATGGGTGCCAATGTGACTGGCCCTCCTCTGTTACAACTTCCTAAAGACTGTCCCTCCTTTGCCATGGTTGGCTCAGTGATTGACCCTCTTCTGTGATGGGTGCCCCAATGACTTACTCTTTTTGTTATTTGTGACTAAATGACTGGACATATTATCTTATTGGATTTTCCGTGACTGGTTCTTTGATCTGAAGTTTACCTCAGCGGTTGTCCTTCCTATGACTTTGTTGACTCATTGACACATACTTCTGTGTGATTGGTGCCTCAGTAATTGATTTTTCCCTGTGATCATTGCCCTAGTAATTGGCCTTCCTTCTATTGAGAGCTCCAGATAATGGCCCTCCTCTGAGATGGATGCCTCCATTACTTGCCATTCAGGCTCCTTGACTGACTCTGCTCTCCAATGCCTACCCTAGAGACTTGCCCCCCTCTGTGGTGGGTGCCCCAGTGACTAGATCTCCTCCCTCCTTAATGGTTGCCCCAGTGACTGTCCCTCTTCTTTGATGAATGACTCGTTACTGGTTCTCCTCTGTGAAAGCTGCATCAGTGACTGTGGTTCTTCTGTCATAAGTGCCCCAGTAAGAAGATCTCAGTGATAAATGTAATGGTGACTGGACCTCTTACATATTGGGTGCCCCAGTAACTTGGTCTCCTCTACAAATATTGCCTGAAAGGCTGACCATTCTTTTTGATGGGTGCCCTAGTGACTGAGCCTTTTCTAGAATGGCTGCCCTATAAATTGATCCTCATCCAAAATAGTGCCTCAGTGTCTAGCTCTACTCTGTAATGGAAACCACAATTTCAGGGTTGCCTACATATTGGATGCCACAGTGACTGACCCACCTCTGTGATGTGTGTCCCAGTGAATGGGTCATCTCAATAATAAGTGCACCATTGACTGAGACTTCTGCCTGCTTGGTGCCCCAGTGACTGCCCCTCCTCCAAATTCGTTGCACCAGTGATTACTCCTCCTCTGTGATGGGTGTTCCAGTTACTGAACCTCCTCCATAATTGGTGTTCCAATGATTAGCACTTCTTTGTGATGGATGTGCCATTGACTGTCCTCTGTGATGGGTGTCCCAGTGACTGGCTCTCCTCTGTGATAGATGGCCTAGTGACTGAGCCTACTTTATAACAGGTGCCACGTTTACTAGACCTCCTCAGTGATGGGTGCACAAGTGACTAGATTTCCTCTACTATCGCTGTTACAGTGACTGAATCTCCTACATTACTGGTGTCCCAGAGCTCAACCCTCCTCCATAATGGGTATCCTAGTGACTAGGCCATATATGTGATGGGTATCCCACTGACAAGGCCAATCCCATAATAGCAGCCCCAGTGACTGGTCCTTCTTGATTATAGGTGATCCAGTGACTGGGCCTCCTCTGAGATTAGTGTTTCATTGACTGCCCCTTCTCCTTAGTAGTTGCCCCAGTGACTACCATTCCTTCTGTGATGGGTATCCCCTTCCACTGCCTCTTCCATAATGGATATCACAGTGAGTGACCCTCCTTTGTGATGGATGTTCCTCCAATAGCCCTCATCCTTAATATTGCCCCAGTGATGGGACCTCCTCTGTGATTGATTTCCCAGTGACTAGCCTTCATATATGATGGATGCTTCAGTGATTAACTCTCCTCTGTGTTGTCTAGCATGGTGACTGGGCCTCCCCCACAATGGCTGCCCCAGTGACTAAGTTGCTTCTTTACTTGGTATCCCCAATGACTAGACATCATCTTGAATGCATGCCTTGGTGAAAACCACATTTTTTTGTAATGAGTGACCTAGTAACTGTTCCTCCTTGAATTTGGGGCCTCTCTGTCAAGCTCTAATTTGTGAAGGTTGTCCCAATGACAGACTCTTCTTCATAATGGAGGCCCCAATGCTATGTCCTTCACTGTTATGGGTGGCACACTGTCTAGAACTCCTCTGTGTTAAGTGTTCAAGTGAGTAGCCCTAATCTGTGAAGTTTGTACCTATGACTGGCCAACCTCTGTTAAGGGTGACTGAGTGACTTGTCCTCTTCTATGATGGCTGTCATAGTGACTGGCTTTCCTATTTGATGGATGCCTCAGTGACTACACTTACTCGTGCTGGGTGCCCAAGTGACAGTGCATGACCTTCATAATGGGTGCCCCCATGACAGACACTCCTCTCTAATGGGTATCCCAGTGACTGGTCCCCCTCCATAATAGGTGTTTAAGTGAATGGTCCTTTCCATAATTACTGCCACAATGACTAGCTGTCCTCCAAGTTGGGTGCCCCGGTAACTTCCTCATCTCTGATGTGTATTCCAGTAACTGGGCCTCCTGCATAATTTGTGTCCTATTGGCTAGCCCTCCTCTGTAATGAGTGTCTCTGTGAGGTTCTCCTCTGTGATAGATGCTCCAGTGACAGGATCTCCTTTTTAATGTGTGCCCCAGTGACTGGCCCTCTTTCATAGAGGGTGCCCCAGTAATTACTCTCTTCTCTTATTAGTGACACAGTGACAAGTCCTTCTCTTTGTTGGTGCACCAGTGACAATCCCTTCTCTATGTTTTGTGCCCCTGTGTTTTTGTGACTGACTCTCTTTTGTGACTGGGTACTCTGGTGACTTGTTCTCTTCTGTAATAACTGTCCCAGAGACTGGCCCTCCTATGTGATGGGTA
>NW_006978273.1:6895-8034 GCF_000164805.1 Carlito syrichta | reverse complement strand
ATGATGGGTGCCTCAGTGACTGTCCCTTCTCTGTGCTTCATGCAACACTAACTGACCTTCCTAGGTGATTGGTGCTAGAATGACTGGCTTTACTCTGTAATTGGTGCCCCAGTGCCTGGCTCTCATCTGTTACTAGCCTCCTCTGTGATGGATGCTATAGTGACTGGCACTCTACTGCTAGGGGTGTCCCAGTGGCTAGCCTCCTCTGTGATGGGTGTCCCAGTGAATTTCTCTCCTCTGTGATCATTTCTCAATGACTGAGCCTCCTCCATAAAGGATGCACCAGTAAATGGGCCTCATCATAATAATTGTCCCAGTGACTGGTCCTTCTTCATTATTAGTGTACCTCCTCTGTAATTGATGCAAAACCTCCTCTGTAATTGATGCAAGCATGACTGGCAATCCTATATAATGGTTGCTCTGTGACTAGTTCTCAACTATGTCATTTGTTTCAGTGACAGGTTCTCCTCCCTAATTAGCACCCCAGTGATTGGTACTACTCTGTTATGCATGCCAGAGTGACTACTCCTCCTTTGTGATGGGTGTCCCTGTGACTAGTCCTCCTCTGTAATAGTTATCCACGTGATTGGACTTCATCTGTGATGGGTTCCCCAATGACTGGCTCTCCTTTGTTATGGTTGCCTCAGTGACTACTCCTAATCTGTGATGTGCGACAGTGACTGGTTCTCTTTGTTGTGTGTCTCATTGATTGTCCTTACTCTCCATTGTGCCTCTTTGAATGAATCTCCTTAACTTTTGCTACTCCAGTGACTGACTCTTTTGTGTAATTGCTTCCTCAATGACAGGTCTTTATCTGTCATGTGTACCCCAGAGAGTGACCTCCTCTGTGATGGGTACCCCATAGACTGGTCCGCTAATATAATGTGTCCAAGAAATTTAACTTCCTCTGTCATCAGTGACTACAACTTCTCGGTGATGTGCTCCCCAGTGACTTTGCCCCCTCTTTAATGGGTTCCTCAGAGACTGACCCTTCTTTGGGATCAATCCTCCAGTGATTGGCCTTCCTTCTAATGGATGCCCCACTGACAGGACATCCTCTGTGGTGGATGCCTTATAGTGTGACCCTCCTCTGTGATAGTTCATGAGTGACTTGATCTCCTCGATGATGTGTCATCAGG
>NW_006978273.1:3080-6875 GCF_000164805.1 Carlito syrichta | reverse complement strand
CTTCATTCACTGACCTTTCTAAAGTAATTGTGCTCCAGAACAGGTTCTTCTTTAAGACTGGTGTCCCAGTGACTTGTACTTCACCATACTCATGGCCCCAATTACTACTTTTTCTCTTTGAAAGCTGTTTCAATGACTGACTCAACTTCCTCTATTACGGGTATCACAGTGACCCATCCTCCTTTTTGTTGGATGTACCAGTGACTAATACTTCTCTGTAAGTGGCACCACATTGACTGGCCCACCTCTGTGAATGTTGTCCCAGTGACTGACCCTCCTTTGCTGTGGTTGCTAAAGTGACTGCCCCGCCTCTGTGATGGGTACTCCAGTGATTGACTCTCTTCAGTTTTGTCTGTCCAAGTGACTGGCCCTTCTCTGTGAAACATGCTCCAATAACTGATCCTCTTCTCTGATCAGTTCCCTGGTGACTTGACTTGCTTTCGTTTGTTATCACTGCCAAAGTTACTGGGGAATCCAACATACTGGGTACCTCAGTGACTAGCCCTCCTCAAATATGGGTGCCCAAATACTTGTACCTTATCAGTGATTTGTACCCTGTGATTAACCTTCATAAAGGGTACTCCAAGGACTATGTTTCATCCATAGTGGACGCCATAATGAAGAACCCTCCTCTAGTAACCATGGTTACTAGCCCTCTTCTGTGGCGGGTGTCCCAGTAATAGGTTCTCCTGCATAAAGGGCATTCCAGTGACTGACCCTCCTCCATTATGGGTGTCCAAGTAACTGGGCCTGCTCTGTGATTGCTGCCTCAGGGG
Source organism: Carlito syrichta (assembly GCF_000164805.1). Taxonomy (NCBI): domain Eukaryota; kingdom Metazoa; phylum Chordata; class Mammalia; order Primates; family Tarsiidae; genus Carlito; species Carlito syrichta. The sequence continues at coordinate 6,099 of NW_006978273.1, read as the reverse complement.
AGGAACCTTTGTATTGGTTATCTCAGTGACTAGCCCTCCTCTGTAATAGGTGTTCCTTTTTTGGGTTGCCTCCATAATGAGTACACTAGTGGCTGACCCTCCTTTGTGATGAGTGTATCAGTAAGTGGGCTTCCTCCATAAAGTATGCTGCAGTGGATTTTCCTCCTCTTTGATGGTGCCCCATTGAATGGCATTCAACTATAATGAGTGCCTCAGTGACTAGCCCTCCTCAGTGATGTGTCATAGTGACTGGGGTTTCTCCACTTTGGGTGTCACAATGATTTGGCCTCCTTTGTGTACCCCAGAGACTAGTCCTTTTTTATGATGGGTGTCTAATTAATGAGACTTCCTTCCAAATGAGTGCCTAGTGACTAGTAATTGCCCTAGTGACTGGGCCTCCTCCATATTGATTGCCCCAGTGATTATTTCTCCTCTGTGATGTGTGTCCCAGTGACTGGTTCTCCTCTGCTATGGGTTCAACAGTCACAGGTTGTCTTTGGGATTGGTTCCAAAGTGATTGTCTCCTCCATCATGGATTCCCCAGTTACAGTCCCTTCAATGTTGTATGTGCCGCAAGAGTTGCCTTTCTCTGTCATGGATGTCCCAGTGACCAGTCCTCCTATCTGAGGGGTGCAACCATGACTGATCCACTTCTGCAATGACTTCTTAATGATCTAACCCCTCCATTTTAGTTGCTACAGTGACTGGGACTTCTTGATTATTGGTGCCTGAATGACTGGCCATCCTTAGCAATGGGTGTTGCAGTGACAAGTCCCCTTCTATGATGAGTATCCCAGTAACACTGCATTGTTCAAGTGGGTTCCTGGTGAATTGTTCTCCTCTGTGATGGGTGCCCAAGTTTCTGGATCTTTTCCATTTTGGATATCCCCAGAACTAAACTTCCTCCTTGAAGTGTGTCCCTGTGATTGGGCCTCCACTGTGAGAGATACTCCTTTGACTGAGACTTCTTCATCATTGAAGTCACAGTAACTGATCCTCCTTTCAATTGGGATTCCCAGTTATTAGCCCACCCAAGATGTGACCTAATTTACTGAACCTGCTTTGTGATGGATGTCCAATTATTGGCCCTTCTTTATATAGGTACCTGAGTTACTGGCTTTTCTCTGTGTTGTCTCAGCTTCTAGCCTTCCTCTGTGATGGGTGCACCAGAGACTGTTCCTTCTCTGTGAAGTGTTCCCCAAGGAAAATCCGACCTATGTTATGAGTGCCCCAGTGACTGGGCACTTTCTCTGTGATGGTTCCCAAGTGATTAGTCCCTTTCAATGATTGGTGCCTAAGTTACTGGGACTGCTCCGTTTTTTGTACCTCAATGACAGACCCTTCTGTGGGATCAGTACCCAGTGATTGGCCCTTCTCAAAATTGGTTCTCCAGTGACTGGTCACCTTTTGGGACAGAGGTCTAAGCTACTAGTCTTCATCTGTGATAGGCACCTCAGTGACTGGTTCTTGTCTGTGTCAGATGCCAAATTGATTGGCCCTCCTCTGTGATGGTTGACCCAGTGACTGTGTCTCATCCACATGTTCCAGTGACTGGTCATTCTTTGTGATGAGTTCCTCAGAGACTGGTCTTCCATTATGATAGGTTCTTCAGTTACTAGACTCCTCTGCAATGGGTAGTACACCGACTTTGCCTTCTCAGTGATGACTTGCCCACTTACTGGGCCCTTCTATGATTGGAGTCTCAATGACTAGGCCCCTCTTAATGGGCCCCCAGTGACTACCCCTCCTCTGTGATGAGTACCTTAGTGACTGGACCTCATCTGTAGTCTGTACCTCATTGACTGATTTTCATTTGTGATGTGTGCCTCAGTCACTGGCTCTCCTCTGTGATGTGCACCCTATTTATTGGTTCTCCTGTGATGAGTGCCCCAGTGGCTAGCTCTCATCTGTGATAGTTGTCATATTGATTGGCTCTCCACTTAATAGGTGATCTAGTGAGTACCTTTCTTCTGTGATGGTTGCCCTGTCCCTGACCCTCCTCTATAATATGTGCTCCAGTGACTGAAATGCCTCTGTGATGGATGTCCCGGTGCCTGGCACTTGTCTGTGATGTATGTCACAGTAACTTGTCCTTCACAGTCACTTGGTGCCCCAGTAACTGGCCCTAATTTATAATGGAGGCCACAATGACTAGCATCCTCTAAGAAGGGTACCCCAGTGTCTGGATCTCATCTGTGATAAATTTCCCAGTGACTGAATCTGCTCTGTGATGATTACACCAGTGACTGGGATAACTTCATAATTGGGTCTCCTCAATTATGGGTGCCCAGTGATTAGCTTCCTGTGTCATTGGAACCCCAGTGACTGGAGCCTTTGTATAATGGTTGCAACAGTGACTAGCCCACTTCTGAGATGGGTGTTCCACTTAATGGGTGTTCTCAAAAATGGGTGACCCTTTGACTATTCTTCCTTTGTAATGGGATTCAACAGGATTGGCCGACCTGTGTGATGGGTGACCCAGTGGCTGACCCTCCTATATAATGGGAGTTCTGTGACTGACCTTTCTCCTTAATTGGAGCCACCATGACTGGTCCTCCTCTGTAATGGAAACCATAGTCTGTCCATTCACTATGATGGTTGTTTAAGTGATTAGACCTCTTCTGTGATGTGTTCCTCAGATAATGGGCCACTATTGTGATGTGCGCCCCAGTGACTGGCCCTGTTTCTAATCAGTTCCTCAACGATGGCTTTTCCTTCTAATTGATGTCCCAGAGACTGGGCCTCCTCTGTGATATGTGACTCAGTGACTGACCTTTCTCTGTTATAGATGTCTCAATGCCATGGTGTTCTATTCCAGCTGACTAGCCCTTCTCTATAATGGGTTCCCCAGTGACTGGGAATCCTCGTAATGGGTGTCAATGACTAACTCTTCTCTGTGGTGGGTGCCTCTGTGACTGATACTCCTCTGTAATAGGTGGTTTGGCGACTAAGCCTCCTCTGTGATGGGTGTCCGAGTAAATGCCTCATCTATAATGAATGACCTAGGAACAAGTCCTCC
>NW_006978273.1:1373-2564 GCF_000164805.1 Carlito syrichta | reverse complement strand
TCTGTGATGTGTGCCCGGTGACTAGGCCACCTCTGTGAAAAATGACCCAGTGACTGATTCTCCTCTCTGATTGTTGACTTGGAGACAAACTTTCCTCTATGCCAGTTGCTCCAGTGACAGAATCTCTTACATAAGAGGCATGCCAATGACAAGTCCTCTTTCATGATTGGTACCCCAGGGACTTGCTGTCCTCTGTGATCTGTAGCCTAGTGAAAAGCTCTCTTCTGTGATTCGTGTCACGGTGACTAGCCATCCTTTCTGATATGTGTCTTTTTATCTGATCCTCTACCATCATGCGTGCCCCAGTGACTGGTCTCCCTCTGTGAAGAGTGCACAAGTGACAGGACCACTTCTGTGATGACTGTCATAGTGGTTGGTCTTTCTCTGTGATGTGTGTCACAGTGAAAAACCTTCTGGTATGTGATTCTTAGTGACTAGTCCTGCACTATGATGCATAGCTTTTTGACTGGCACTCTCTTTGATGGATCTCCCAGTGAAAGGCCTTCCTCTTTTAAAAATGCACCAGTAACTGATCCTCCTCTGGGTGGGGTGCCCCAGTGATTGGCTTTCTTCTGTGATCTCTGTCCAGAGATTAGTCTCCTAATTAATGGGCGCCTCAGTGAGTAGCTCTCCTCCATTATGGGTGCCCCAGTCACTATGCCTCCTCAGTGACTGGTGCCACAATGACTGAATGCCCTCTGTAATGTGTGCTGTAGTAACTAGGCTTCTTCTATGAAGGGTGTCCTACTAACTGGAACTCCTTCATGATTGGTGTCCAAGTAATATGACTTCCATTGTGATGGGTTTCCCAGTGACTCTCCTGCCTCAGTGATGGGTGTTTCAGTGAATGGCCCTCCTCTGTGATGGTTCTCTCAGTAACTGGCCTCCTCCATAATGGATGTCACAGTGACTGGCCCTCCTCTATTAGGGGACCACAGTTACTAGCCCTCCTGTGAAAGGGTTGTTCCAGTGACTAATCCTTCTCTGAGATGGGTTGGCTATTCTCTGTGTTGGGTACCCATTGACTGACTGTCATCTGTTATGGATGACCCACTGACTGTACCTTTTCATTGATGGGTGACCCAGTGACTGTCCCTTTTCTGTGATTTCTGTCTCAGTGGATGACCCTCTTAAGGGATGAGTGCTTCCGTTACTATCCTTCTTTTTGTTTTATACATCATTAACTGGGTT
>NW_006978273.1:0-1209 GCF_000164805.1 Carlito syrichta | reverse complement strand
ACTGGGTTTCCTCTGTGATTGGAACAATTGTGATTGGCTGACCTATGTATTTGATGTTCCAGTGACTGCCCCTCAATTGTGATGTGCACTCCAAAGACTGTCCCTTCACTGTAATGGGTGTCTGAGTTACTCGTATCTTTTGTGATGTGTCTCCAAATGACTGGGTCTCCTTTCTGATGGGAGATCCAGTAACTGACTCTCATATGTAATATGTGTCACATTGACTGAGTGTCTCTTCTGTTATGGGTGCCCCGGTGATTATCTTGTTTCTGTGATAGGTGCACCATGGACTGGCCCTACTCTGTGATGAGTCCCATAGTGATTGGTCCCCTTTTGCGATGGGAGTTCAAGTGACTCGTCCTCGTCTATAATTGGTTCCCCAGTAAGGAATTCACATCTGTGATTTGTGGTCCAGTGACCGTCCCCAACATGGGTGCCCCAGTGACTTGTTCTCTTCTTTGTTGATGCTCTAATGACTCATCCTCTTGTGTGATGGATGCCCCTATGATTGGTCCTTCTCCACAATAAGTGCTCCAGTTAGTGACTCTCTCTCCTCTGTGATGGGTGCCTCAGTGACTAACTATCCTGTGATTGGTACCCTAGTGACTAGTCTTCCTCTGTTATAGTTGCCACAGTAACTATCAATCCTCTGTGATTTTTGTTCTGGTGATTAGTTTTTCTCTGAGGTGTGGCCCCCATGCCTGATCCACAATTGTAATGGTTTCCCAAGTGAATTGAACTTTTGGTAATTATTGCCCAGTGCCTTTCCCTCCTCTCTGATGGTTGCCCTAGTGACTGACCCTACTGAGTGATGGGTTAGCCAGTTGCTGGACTCTTTTGCAATGGCCTTAAACTGACTGACCCTCCTCTCTGATTGGGGCCCTAGTGACTGGCATGCTTCTGTAATGGGTACCTCAGGGTGGTCCTCCTCTTTGATGGGTGCTCCAGTGATAGATCCTATTTTGTGATTGGTGACACAGTGGCTGGGTCTCCTCCATAATGTGTGCCCTAGGGACTGGCCCTCCACATTTATCAGTGTCCCAGTGGCTAGTCCTCCATTTTGATGATGTTCTATGACTGGCCCTCCACCATAATGCTATCCCCAGAGACTAGCCCTGTTTTCTAAACCTTGTCCCAATGACTGACCTTCATCCATAATGGGTGCCCTTGGAAACTGATTCTCCTCCGTTATTAGTGCCCCAGTGATTG
>NW_006978272.1:0-734 GCF_000164805.1 Carlito syrichta | reverse complement strand
TTTGATTTTTTCCTTTTTCAATTATTTGATTAAATAACGTATATCATATAATTTTACATTATATTGGTTAGTCTGATCCTAGAATTATGTTAATGAGAAGTTTTCTGTGAAAATTGTGGAAGCAATGTCTTTTGTTGTATCAGTTTCTTTTAGTACTCTTCAGATTCAGATGATTATAAATTAATTGGTCATTAACAATATACAAAATTCAGAATAGTTTTACTAATTTCAGTTATACTTTTCACAGATAGAATCTTAGGTACAAATATATTTTTTTCAAAATCAGAAAATTGTGAGATATGTGTCAAATTTTGGATATGTTCTCCCTGAATAAAAGAGTCTAGTAATTAAGAGTATTTATTCAAATGTGTTTACATAAACATTTTAACAATTTTCTATTGTCTCTATCTACTAAATGGTGCTTTTTCATTTTGATATCTATATAATACTCAAAGATATAATTTCAATTTTGCTGACTCTGTGAATCAATGCTAAAGAACAGATTCAGAAGCATTTACATTCAAAATAAGTTTGTATTTTGGGGAACAACCAAAATTTCTTATACAAGTAAATAGGTCAGTAGACATATTATGACAGTAATAATGTAGACCATAAGTTTTAATTTTTTCTTCCTTAAGTTTAGAAAAGTTTGCAAGAGTCTTATAAAACTCATACTCATCTTTAGAAATGTTGAAATTTCCAAAGCAAATTGTGTTTAACTGGTGTATCTAAAT
>NW_006978271.1:24234-33251 GCF_000164805.1 Carlito syrichta | reverse complement strand
ACGGAAGATTACTTCCACAGGATACATCTGAAGTCGTGATTTTATAAGTCAATTGACCTGTCGATTTTCTATGCCTTTTCTATGTGATGCCAAGCTGCTTTCTGGATATGTTACACCTATTCCATATGCCACTGGTATGAGTATTTGGTATTGGTTTTGGTTTCTACTAAATTTATGGAAGGTGAAGAATCACATGCATCCTGTTTGACATTGTATTTATTGAATAACTGGTTAAGTTCAATGTTTTCATTGTTTGATATCAACATTTAAGGTGACCTCCAGTGTCCCCCGATCCCTGGTAGTCACACTGGCTCCTACCTTTTGACTGTGATGAATAATGTTGCAGTGACTATTGGTGTGCGTGTATCTGTGTGAGTCCCTGCTTTCCATTCTTTGGGACTTATACCTGGAAGTGAAGTTGAAGTATGATAAGGCAATTCTTGCTATTCCACAGCAGCTGACATAATTTGCACTTCCACCAGCAATGCATAAGGATTCTAATCTCTCCTTATCCTCACCAAGACTTGTGATTTTCTTTTATTTTTAATAGTAGCTACCCTACTGGTGAGGAGTGTTGATATCCTTTTTGACCACATCAGGAAGAACATATGCTTTTCTGTGTTAAGCAGCTCAACACTGATACTGAGGTGCCTTAAGGAAGGTATTAGAATGTTTCTCAATCCTTTACTGAAATGCTGCAAAAGCAGGGAAGTGTGGTAGTGCCCCGCGTTGTTTTGTTTCCTACCATTTCAGTTGCCTTTGGCCAACCACAGTCCAAAATATATTAAATTGAAAATTTCATCAATAAACAATATACATGTCAATTGTGTGCCATTTTGAGTAGCATGATATAATCTCACACTGTCCTGAACCATGCCACTTGAGGCGTTGAGTCATCTCTTTGCCAGATATTTAAACCTACTTCATTTATTCAGCCAACTGCAAGTACAATTCTATTGGTTACTTGGAAAAGCAGACTCTCCTCCAAACAACACTGTCACTAGTCGTAGTGTTTACTATCTAAGTTTGAATAATACAGAAGAGCATGGCATTGTTAAGCATATGGAAGGCGGATTTGGTTTAAAATTTGAGAAACCCATGTTAGAACATATACCAAAAGACATTCCAATGATGAGAGATCACACAGATGAGCGGTGTAAGCCATGGGTCGATGTGCCTGGAAGATCTTTGAGCTCAAGGTGGAGGATTCTTTTGGGTAGGGAGGATCAAAGGATAGACTGAGAGTAAGAGCTAGAGGGAGATCATTTTCAAGGTCTGGAAAATTCACAAGAAGTGTAAACCAGAGTCTCTGGACTAAACGTTCACAAACTGGATAGGGAGGAAAGATGCGCTGAGTCACTTAAGTCTCAGATTTCTCTACTCCAGCATTGAGCTTCATTCCTGGAGTCTCTGCCAGAATCCATTTGTCTCTGATGAGCTACAGGACAAGCTTCTGAGGAGTAATAGCAGCAAAGACTTCTCAATTATTTGGACTGAGCAGCAATTTCTGGGGCAAGATAGGCTAACTAAGGTTTCTCCACTGTATCGTCCATTGTCTCAGAGTATCTTGCCGTGGAAGCTGGGCCACCTTAATGCAGATGGCAGAGAGTAGGTCATAGTCGTGTGACCATGGGTTGCCAGTGGCAAATGAGCAGCCAGAGTTCTTGCCAGTCCAGACTCAGAAGGAGTGGCACAACTGAGTCACTGGCTTTTGTTATTTTCTGGCATGCCTGTGTATTCTGTAACATTATAATTAAGAGGTGTTTTGAGCACAGATATAGCTCATCACCTTTCTTGGCACCCTGTGGTCTCATTCAGGAACCCTGTAAGAAGTTAACCCTTTGCTCCTAGGCGTCTGCTTATCCATAGAATCAGGGCATTTTACAAACTCAATAATTTGAACAAATAAAGTCATACACTAGAGTAGGCTCTAATTCTGTTCTAACAAATCCACACATTCATGTAATACAGTGAAAGTAAGTAAAATCAAATCTGAGGCTTTAAACATCAATTTTGCAGTTATTTAACTTTATTAAGATTTACAAATTTTAAAACTAGAAAAAATAGCATTTATACAAACACATGAGGACTGTTCCATTGTGTACAGCATCTTCATGAAAACAGTTTAAAAGGAGACCAAGTTTAAGTAAGAATCTTCTCTTATATAAGAAATAGCACAGATGATAAATAGTTGCACTCATGTCTAAGGCACATTTGGTCTTCTTAAAAAATAATGTACATTCTTTTTCCAGGTGAACATTTTATTGGAAAAAGCAACACATGGCTAATACTTTTATGACTGATTCTCATATCTTATAAACATTACATCAAAGTTATACAAAGGGATAACAATAAACATATGGCAACATTTCCACTTCACATTTCTTACCTATAAAATAAAAGTCAAAATGTTAAGTCAGAAGCTAATGCATCTTTTGAAGTGTAGCAGTACATGGCTCAGAATTGGGCAAATTAATTAGAAACATTGCATAGGACAGAGAACTTTCCTGTATACAAACCAATCTATGGATTGTGTCTTATCCCTTGCGCGTAAGCTGACAGATACTGGTGAGAGTAACCCATGGACACATATTTTTTGCGGAATAAAAACATCTAACTCCATGTATAGCTCATTATTGCCTCTGTGGTAGTGCAAAGTGCTATATTACATCCAAAACAAAAAGATATACTTGTGGGTATTCCTACAGGCATGGAATAATATACAAACATGGTAAAATATCATGTTAAGAGTAAACACATACAATAAAATATATATCTTCAAAACACTGGGAAACAGGTATCTTTATAGAGAGATGCGAGAAATGTTGAAGCTTAGCGAAAATGTAGAAAGTTTTAAAATAACAGGTATTTAGGCCGGGCTTGGTGGCACAGCCTATAATCCCAGTGCTTTGGGAGGCTGAGCTGAGTGGATTGCCTGAGCCCCGCCTGGGCAACTTGGTGAGAGCTCATCTCTACAATAAATCAAAAATTAGCTGGGTATGGTAGCACGCGCCTGTAGTTCCAGCTACTTGGAAGGCTGAGGCGGAAGGATCGCTGGAGCCCAGCAGGTGGAGGCTGCAGCGGCCGGGAGCTGCCACTGCACTCCAGTCTTGGTGACAGAGTGAGACTCCAACTAAAAAAAAAAAAATAACAGGCATTTCATTAGAAAAATTTCATGAGACTCCATCCAAACTACCCAGGTAGCATGATGATCTCCTGCACATAATAAACATTCTATCCTATAAATTTGTGAAAATTGGAAAGAAGATTTCATGAAAGCTTATAACCTTGCTTTTGTTCTTTTAAGTATCAACAAATACAACATACAGAGAAATAATAAAAGGAAAACAATTTATAAGGCTCGTCCCTTTCTGAAACATAGTAGTACATAAAGATATTATGAAGATAACTGAATATCCACAGGCAAACCTGCAGAGGGAACATACTCACAGATTTAATTATAAAGTTGTCAATCTCTGGTATTTTTCCCTTTGGCATTTAGCTGTTATTGGTTCTATATTCAAAGATTCAACAAAGTTAAAGGTTTTTCTCTATGTACTGCATAAAGTACATCTGCAAACTGTACAATGAAAATAGTAAAAAGACAAAGAGTACACTGACAACCTGAATATGCGAATACTAACATGTTAAGTGGTTTTAAAGAAGTAGACTGAACTGTTCATAGAATGCTGTAATTCTGATAGAGGTTTCATAGGAACCATCTATAAAACAGAAACCACTAAGACAAGAAAAGCACTTTAAAAGTTGAAAGCCTAACAGTACACCCAAGAATTATTTTCAATCTAGGCTGGCACATTCTCTTGAAGTATATTTTCCTTCTTTAAGATTCTCAATGTAGTGACATAACTTTAAACCTGGCCTCAGCTTCAGCCTCATATACTTCATCACCACATCACTCTTGAGTAGGAGCAAAGCCGCCCCATCGATATCCTACAGAAAGAAGGTAATTAAAATTATTAATAATGCTTGCATATTTCTCCAAAGTTATTTATACATAAGAATATGTAACGTGGAGCAGCTGGACACACCAGATATATATTCTCGGAGTATGCATTTATGTCCTGAAAACTATCAAAAACACAAGTTACACAGTGAATCACCACTGATGGTTTGTAGAATTACTTCAAAATTTAAGAAAAAGAAAATTTAATCCCATACCTTGGAAAAATGAGCCAAGCATCACAATATCTAGTTTTAAACACTGTGACTTGAATAGAATACTACATATATCAGTGACAAAGAGTCAAAAACTATGAATGTTAGAAATGATTTCAGATGGTCATTAGCTTTCGGAGAAGGCCGAGATGTCAACATCAATCAACGCGCACTGTAAATGTGCTACACAATGTTGGCATTTGTTGAAAGCTAAGCAGTAAGTTGTCTGAAGTTAAAGACTAAAACAAATTGGTGGCTTTCTTTCAATATTGAAAAAGGTACCTCAGAAATCAAATCGGTATTTTTATTTGCAAAAAACACTAGAAAAATCTCACTTCGTAGTCACAAGGCATCATCCTAAAATTTGTTAAAACCTTAGTTTGCCAGTTTGGGTCATAGAACTCGTTTTGTTGGTATTCACAAAATCCTGTTTAAATAGAGCTGCACCTAGTTTACTGGATTGGTTAGGTATCATCCCAAGAAAGTCACCCTGTAATAGCTTGTGGTCACGTCCTCCTGCTCTTCATCCTGGGGCTGAGATGGGAGAAGGTGGAGGCTGCACCTGTCATTAAAAGGGGAGGTACACCTGAGAGTGGTGATGCTGAATCATCATCTCTTGAGAACTTGATGCCATTATCAGGCACTTGGATACTCATTTACAGCACAGACCATTAATGTACCATTGAAGAATGGAACCCTCAGCAAAACAATCTTTCTCACAAATGGAAAAACTAGTGGCTAGGGTTCCCACACCATCCACACAGTGTCCAGCTGAAGGGCCTGCACAGAGATCATTCAAAGGCATTATGGCAGGAAAATCGGATCAAAAGATACATTACATGATGTCTGACGAGGTCAGAAAAGATATCTCAGAATCTATACTGATATCTCAGGATCTATACTGTTCAGAAACCGAATCACTTCCTCCACAGACCAGGTCGAAGGGTCCTCAGAGAAGCCTTCATTCGGCATACCGCAATCTGATTTTATTGGTGAGCTTGTAACTTCAGTGAAGAGTGGAAATTTTTTAAAAAGAGGACAAATCGAACTCCACCTGATCATTATCCTCCTAGAAGAAGTTATTTTAGGCAGGGAGTAATGGTTCCATTCCTGGAACCTTCTGTGAGTGTCTCAGCAAGGACTCAAGATTCCAAATGTCAAGCCTACTGAAAGTCTATGTAAATATCATGTGAGGATGGCTACACAAGAGCGTCCCATCAGAATCCCCCATAACAATAGCAGGTACTGAAATTACCTGATGCTTCAGAGATCTTAAAACAGATTTAGCATTCCAAACCTTTTTGGTCACAGAAAACATTGTAAAGATCTGTTACTTGGGTAACACTCAGTAAATCTAACCTACTTATGACTCTCTTTCTTCAAGTATTTCATAGAATTTATGTCAATTCTTCTCGTTCTGCCTACGAAGGTTTATTTTACTAGCAGAATATAATAAAAAATCTCTAAATTTGCGAATTAGTATTTGATTAAATAGGTTCAATTTACTCAAAGACTTTCAACAGCCCCATTATCTTGAGGACTATGTTAGTTCTTTTACCAAATATCTCCCATGTATCGAGTGAGATTTTTAGCATCACTTTACTCTTCAGATCCTCATCTCTTGTGGATTAAAGGATTATCTGAACTTTGAAGAAACAAGATTATTTTCTACTAAGTCAGGTCAAAATTAGCTTTAATGTTTTATTTATTTCCTTTCATGTTTAATTGTATAGAAATATATATTTTGGTTGAAGGTTTACCTGTTAAAAAAAGAAATAAGTGAGATATGAAACCGTTTATGTGCTCACAGCTAAAAAGGTTTTAACTGAAAAAGTCACTAAGTTGTGAGAGAAGTTCATTGTGTCCTGACAAGAATTCATTTCTTTACCCAGAGTGATTGACTCCCTAACGTTAGTGCATGATAAGTGAACTGGGTTTGGTAGTAGACTAGGTAGATTTGTTTCTCCAGCAAGGACTGTCAAGACAAATCTGATATTTTTGGGTGAATTAGCTAAATGCATGCCCTTTTTTTACTAACATTTGGGCTGTGGCCAAAAAGCAGCATTCTCAGTATTTCCCCAGAGGAAGGGTAAAGAAAAGTAAAAGAACTCTAAGGGTTAATTTTGTGTATGTAGTTCTGAATTTTAATATTTTGCTTTCAAACATCATAACTATGATGTGAAATAAAAAATGTATACCAAACTGTATGCTCCCCTCTACTTGTCAGATAAAAAACAATGTAATTCAAATCTACGAAGAAATTCTGCTGGGCTGTATCAACCCTAGGAAAAAAGATTGTGGTGTAGACCATGTTGTGCCCAGGGTAATCCAACCATTTAACAAAAGTACTATCTCCTAATTAACTCAACCAACATGTAATTTAACAATGAAAGTCATTAGCCAGACTAATCATCACTCTAACTTACATTTTTGTCCAATATCTGGTTTTTGTCATCAGAATCTGTCATATTTATGTTTTAAATAACATGAAACCACTTTTACAGATCACTACAGAAAAGCTATACATACAGATATGACTTCTGGTGTAACTGTAATTTTATACTAAATAAAACAATCACAAGATTTTCTATTTTTAGTCTATCATGGAAAAAGTGATTTAATTCGGCCCACATCAAAAAATAAGAAAAGTTTGCAAATGTCTCATTACTTTATTTAAAGAATTACATGAAACAAACGAATCATGTTAAAAAAAAAAAAGGACTAATCATGCTTTCTCCTGAATGTCTCAGTCTTATATAAATTGAGTGATCAGGTAATATTTCTTATATATAAATAGAATGAAACTGATTTGATTCTCCCCAAAAAATCTTATTGTTCTTCTTTCATATAATTAAGGTCAGAAAATATTTCAAGCAAATAATAGGGTAGGAAAGGACAGGACAGTAAGCTATCTGATCATCACTGGCTGTCCAGGGTGAAATCAGCTTTAAGTAAGAGCTCCAATGCCTTAAAAAACAATAGTCATGAAACGTCTAGACAGCTTCCATCTAAAATAGTTCCTTTTCTTTGGGGACGCAGGAAGCACAGAAGTTAAGAGCACGGCCCTGAGGCCAGATGCAGTTGCTCAAGCCTGTAATCCCAGCAGTTTCAGAGGCTGAGGTGAGAGAACTGCCTGAGCCCAAGGGTGCAAGACCAGCCTGGGCAACTCGGTGAGACCTCGTCTCTACAATATATCAAAAGAATTAGCCGGGTGTGATGGTGCATGCCTGTAGTTCCAGCTACTTGGAAGGCTGAGGCGGAAGGATTGCCATAGCCCAGCAGGTCAACAGTGGGGTTGCGTGAGTATGCGACTGCACTCCAGCCTGGGTGACAGAGTGAGACTCTGACTCAAAAAAAAGAATACAGTCCTGGAGCCTGAGTGCCTGTGTTCAAGGGATGGCCCAAGTACTTTCTCCCTGAAGGACTTTACTGCAATTACTTCAGATCTCTAAACTGAAAATGTTTACCAGCACGAACATTTCAAAAAAAAATTATTGTAATATTATAAGGTATAAAATAATATAAAATATGTGTATGGTATATAACAGCAGACAGCAATGAAGATGATGATTTCTGTTATGATTCAGTAAATTGTTATTAGTAATGTTATTAGTCTTTCCACCCAAGGAAGACCAGATTAGCCTGAAGTCCCAATACAAGCTACCATGGCACAGTTGTGTCAGGCACACATTTGGATGTGAGATAGCATCAGCACTAACCTTGTAGAGCCTTTTCCCAAGAAGGCATGTCGTCAAAAGGTCATACCTGTGAAAATGCATCAAAATTCTGGGTGTACTACCCATAATGGAATAAACAATAATTTCTTAGACTCTGAAAACCATATCACTCTAATAACAGAGACAATGTCCATGGTGTGGGAAATGGAGGTTACAGCATCAAAACTGTTCCAACATACACACAATGTGGTTGCCCATAAATAACATCCATGATGGAAAGCAAAACAGTGGCTTGCTTTGCACTTATTGCACTCAAGCCTGTCGAGAGGTCTACTTAGAGAAAGGGGGGAAACAAAAACAAAAACAAAAACAATTCTTCTTACTCCCATTCTGTTGCACACTTTACTTTTTAAAGATATAGGTTATTTACTCTCTTTGCACATGGAAGTCTGCTTACAGTCTCTCCAAATGGCAACAGGATGCTTCTCTGTTGATATATGCCTGGTGTGTGTGAGGGAAAACTCATAAATTGGGGAAATGGTATGGCTACAGCAACAGGATGTGAAAGCAAAGTTCCAGGAGTTATATACAGGGAGAGCCAGGGAAGGTCTGAAGAAAGATAAATAGGAGGACACCAGAAAAAAAGACAGGTAGTGCATATGTCTTTCTAGGTCTCAGAGTCACAGTAGCTTTGTGAGTACAGAGAGCCCCCAGGGAAATGAAAATTTACAAGTGCTCAAGCACTACTCATCTGGAAGTCTCTATGAGAGATACAGTTGGTGATTCAGATCTTGAGAGACACTTCTGTGATGCCATGAGGACTGCACCATCCATAATGGTTTCACCCTGACAATGATGTGAAAGGAAAGACTTGGCCTCCACAAGTGTATCACTTTCCCCACTGTTATACACTCTAGGGGGTTCCTGTTGGGTGTGGAAACCTCAAGGGGAAAGGTAAACACATTCTGCAGTACAAAACTGAATGGAAAAGGTAATTAAAATTAAACTTGTATCTGCCGGTAAGTGACTGCTGTGCATGTCTGAAGGGACTGGCATGCTCAACAAAGCTGCCCAAGTAGTTGTAGTTGCAAAACCTATTTGGGCAAATATATTTCCTTCCCCTCAATACCACCACCTCAAGATCATATATAAGTGGTAGTAGAG
>NW_006978271.1:0-23287 GCF_000164805.1 Carlito syrichta | reverse complement strand
ATTATTTGCAATTTATAAAGGCTTTCTTTATAAAAATATATATAGCTTGTGTAAGGTCTACTAACTCTGGCTGAAACAAACATAAAATTGACTCCTGACGTCTGTTCCTAGGTATTACAATAAACTAAGGAATGAAAGTGTGTCTACATAGTTAATTAGGAAATGCCAGGTAACTTACAAAGTATTGTACAAGTCATCACAGAGGGTGCTTACACAAATGGGAGACTACCAGAAGGATGGGAGAGACAAAAATGGGCAGAAAGCAAGCTGGGAAAAGTAACGGTGAAAAGTTTTTTGGAACACATTCATCTGCTCATTCAAAAAGCTCAACAGTCTCCAGCTAGGATAAGCACAATGAGATTCACACCTGGAAACAACACAGTCAAGCTGTCAAAAGCAACAGACAGAGATAATCTTGAAAATCAGGAGTAAAGTAAATCATCAAATACGAATGTTTCTCAATAAGAATAGCAGATGACTTAGAAACCACAGGGGGCAAAAGGAAGTAGGATGTCATTTTCAATGTACAGAAGCAAAAAGATGGTTCACAAAGAAGCCTATATACAGAAAAACTAACCTTCCAAAGTGAAAGAGAAAATTCGAAACTCCCAGAGAATCAGAAACTGAGAGAACTACTCATTGGCAAACTCTACCATAAGAAACACTAAAGGACATCTTCAGGCTTAAATGAAAGGACACTAGAGAGTAGCTCAAATCCACATGACAACAATAAAGAGCACCAGAAAATGTATTTTGTATGTGAGCCTTTTCGTCTTCTTTCTCATTTATAAACAAATACATAAAGCAATAATTGTAAAATTGTGCTTTTGAGTTTGCAATGTATTAACATCTAACTTATATGACAATATTAGCACAAGAAAGAAGGTAGAAAAAAGAGTTACACTGGAGTGAAGTTTTTCCATGCAATAAAAAAAAAATAAAAATAAATTAAGTTGGTGGTAATCCAAATGAGATTGTTTTAAGATGTTAACTGTAATCCTCAATGCAACTGCTAAGAAAATGATTTATAAAATATATGAAAAGAAACTTCAAGAGTAATAAAATGGTATATCGGAAACTAACAAAAAGAGACACTAATGGAGAAATAGAAGACATATATAAAACGATATAAGACATACAGAAAATTAATAGTAAAATGGGAGCTGTAAATCCTACCTTATCAGGAATTACATTAAATAGAAATGAAATAAACACTCCAATCAAAGAAGAATATATGCTGTTGAATTAAACAGACAAAATTAATATATGGCACTGGAAGTCAGGATAGTTTGTCATCCTTCTGGGGAGTTAGGGCGAAGAGTGAATGGAAGGGGGCTTGACACGTTAGAGTTGGTTCTAGCTTACTGGTAATGTCTACATTTCCAACCAGGGACAGGTTGGACAGATGTGTTCACTTTGTGAAAATTAAGCTCTATTCCACCCATGTGTTACTCTATGTATACCTTATTCTGTAAGATGTCATAACAGTGACCACTACTAAAATAGAAAAACACTGAATTTGTCAGAATCAAAGTCACCTAAGAAGAACAGTCTGTGTCATAAAAACTATTATTCAGTCACTTCTTCAAAAAGAATGTAAGATAAATGGGATGCTGGACGTGAAACACTGGTAAAAAAATAATCAACCTCACAACAATTATATGCCTCTTCTTGAAATACAAGCTGACAGAAAAAAAAATAATGTTAAGTCTAAATGGTGATTTTTGCAATTCATAAAAGAATAATCTTAAACTACAAAAGTTCCTCTCATTCAGACACAATACCCTATATTAGTAGGAACGTTCTCATTTTAAAATATTCATAAAGGAAACAATGACAACAGAAACTGACGGTTCTATCACATTTTCTTTTATTCCAAACATTCCATAGGTATGAAGGTTTTAGCATCTAATCACATTATCATAGAAGACACCAGCTGTATCTCATCTCTTAATGACTTCTTTAGTCACATTTTATTTAGAGCAGCTTACAGATCAGTCTGTTTTCTACAAGTATTAGTATGTCTACCAAGATGACTTTGTAGAGTGAGCTTAACACAGCATGTAAAAAAAGAATCAGTAATTCTTACCTCAATTTACAGTATTAATCTGACATCATTTGTCGATTTTGAAAGTAAACTTTTCAAAGCAGGGTTAAACTTCTATAAAGATGCAACTATTAGCCGGGCTCGGTGGCTCAGCCTGTAATCCCGCGCCTTTGGGAGGCTGAGGTGAATGGATTGCCTGAGCCCGCGGGTTCGAGACCCGCTTGGGCGGCGAGACCTCATCTCTACAATAAATCAAAAAATCAGCCGGTCGTGGTAGCACATGCCTGTAATTCCAGCTACTCGGAAGGCTGAGGCGGAAGGATCGCAGGAGCCCAGCAGGTCAAGGCTGCGGTGGCAGGGAGCGGCCACTACACTCCAGGCTGGGTGACAGAGTGAGACTCTAACTCAAAAAGAAAAAAAAGAAAAATACATATACAGGTACAACAAACAATGAAAATGAGTGTAAGGAATTTCGAGAAATCACTACATAGTCAACCATCATTTCCCACTGCCCACTTCCATCAGAGAGAAGTTAAATATAATTTAAATCAATGATCATTGCCTCTACCTAGACATATGTAGGTAAATAAATTTTTATATCCAAGTAATGATGCTACTCCTACAAAAAAACATCAAAATATTTATTCCATTTTTTAGAACCTTGCCCAAACTGGTTCTGGAAAAACCATCGAAGTTTTAGGAACTTCACAAAACATTTCTTCATACATTTCCACATTATATGAAATAGCAATAAAACAGTTGAACACTTTCACATTGTACTTTTAAATACAGTGCAAAAATTTCCTAACAAAACTAGTTATGTTGTTACACTCCTTTGTGGACGCAATTTTGACTAAATCACCAATATTGAACCTCCATTGTATTTTCTAAAGCACCAAATAATTTCAGATATACTTCACAGTAAGATCTTAATGACATAAGGAAATCTTTTCCGTTATTTTTAAGAAAAAAAAATGTTTCTTCTATATATAGGATAGGTCACTGAAGAAAATTTTAAAACAAACTCTTTCCTTAGAATAATAAAAGGACATGATATACATGCAATTCGTCTAAGTTCACACCTGTTTCAGCCTTCAGTAATTTTTCTTTACTAAGGATAAACAAATGCAAATCAACAGACATTGTAAGACCAGGAAGACACAGCATGACCCCAGATAAAATGAGCTACTGCTTTAAATCAAAAAGCATGGTACACTGAGTCAATTACTGAATTCATATAGTAAGTATTTCACATATACTTAGTCTATAAGTAGTGTTGAAATAGGGACCGAATGCTTAATTCACAGATGCCAACACCAAAATACAAGTTATAGAAAGGAGAGGTTCATTAGCCAAGAGCCAGCCGTCGGCCACTTGCCTGCTGGACAAGCAAGTCCCACAGTAAGGACCCCCATTTGCTGTAGGGGCTTGCTTAAATGGGACAAAACCACATTGGGACTTTCCAAGTGAGCCAAACCGCAACATCCTGGAGGTCTAGGTACTTTTCAAGTGATGCTAGCGGGGTTCACAGAAGTGAAAAAAAAAAGCTGTTAAACAGTTTAACCTAGCCAGCAGGTGCTGTTGCCAATTTCTAGGAAGAGAACTTTTTAACTGTGCAATGGCTGAATTCATGCTTAGCCTAATTTTTTACATTGTAGATGTCTTTTTAAGCACCCTTCCACATTCGCCCCTTTCAGTTGTTCCTGGAGTCAAATCATTGACTCTTCCTACAGGAGATTATATTGAGTTCTGAGAACCATTAATTTTATTGATGACACCCCATTTTTAACATAACCAAGGAGGCTTTTAACTAAGCAAGGCCCTGCTGTTATATCTATTAGAAGCAGGAAGAGAGGCCTCACCACTGCCGAGATCAGGGTTGTGAGCCAGGGAGACCAAGAGAAGAGGGACTGATACCAATTTCCCAAGGCTTGTCTTTGCAGCTCTCTTTGTTTTAGATTGTCTCTTACCAGGGCAAGAGTGTCTCAGATGACCCTGGATTGGTTTGCGTAGAAACAGCATATTTCTCCTAGGACCATGCATAGCCCTCCCTGCTTCATGAAGAGGAGATCAAGTCCCCTCCTGTTTTGGAGCATGACCTTGGCTAAGGAATTAACTTGCTGCTCTAGGCGGGATATGCTCAACTCCAAGAGTCCTAGGTCCTTATCAACATGTTTACTTAGCTCTTTGAGGTTTTGATCCCCAACGACCAGAGAAGCTGGTCTTATTACTTATTACTGTGGACCCTGCAATTCCTAGGCTAATGAGGAGGGGTACTAATACGGGGACCCGCTTGGATCGCCCAAGACCTGAAAGTCCAAGGTGTTCTCATCCCTCCCTTCCTTCATAGATATATACCTGGGATAGTATATGCACTAAGACACAGATTTCTGCAGTGTCCCTGAAGTATTTTAAAGCAATGCAGGGTGTTATACCTTGTGTACAAGCAAACAAGGTGGTGGGGGTGTGCAACAGCCATGTGGAGGTTTTTAGAGGTTTTTGGATTGGGGATACTTATTACAGAGGCAGTATCACACAGCATTTGGTAGGGAGAATTACTATGTGGGGCCCTTTTCACCTTGGGATGAGAGACTCAGCTTTGTGCCGTTTTACTCAAACCTGGTCACCAGGATGGAACAGGTGTGGATGTTCTGGAACCGGTTTCAGGAAGGCTGCCTGCATGGTCTCAATGACAGCTTGCTGAACTCTCTGAAGAGCCTGCAGTGACTGAAGCAAATTATGGTTAGACAGTTCTAATGTGTTTTCCAGTCCAATCTTTAGAAGTAATGGCGGGGACCGTCCAAACAGATTTTCGAAGGGGGTTAGAACCTTGATGTAGGGGTACATCTGACCCTTAAGAGGGCATAGGGAAGGGGTGTTACCCAACCTTCGCCGGTCTCCAGGGTTAATTTGGTCAAGGTCTCTTTAAGCGTTCGATTCATTTTTTCTACCTGTCCTGAACTCTGGGGATGATACGCACAATGTAAGCTCCAATTTATCCCCAAGGTTTTTTCAATGCCTTCAGTAAGTTTAGAAATAAATGCTGGGCCATTATCTGAGCCTATTGGAATAGGCAGACCATATCTTGGTATGATGTCATTTAAGAGTTTCTTTACTGTTACAGAAGCAGTTTCAGTTTTTGTAGGAAATGCCTCGACCCATCCCGAGAAGGTGTCTACCAAGACCAATAGATATTTATATCCATATTGCCCAGGTTTGACTTCTGTAGTCTATTTCCCAATGTGTTCTGGGGGTTAGTCCCCTATCTCAGACCTCTTGAGTGGATACACTGACCTTAGCATTATTATTCTGCTGGCATGACACGCAGCCTTCAATGAGCTCCTCAGCGAGCTGGTCCAGATGAGGGAGATAGAATTCTTTCCTCAAAAGTTCGGTTAATTTTGTCCTTCCCAAATGAGTACCTTCGTGGAGCTGCCTTAGGATTTGTTGTCCCAGGACTCAAGGGAGGAAGGTTCTGCTGTCCTGAAGTTGAAACCATCCATCGGGTTTGAGGTTGTCTGAAATTTTTGTGCAGTGAGGAGGTCCTCTTTTGTATATTTTGGTGGCTCACATAGAACCAGAGGAGGCAGTGCCAGCAGGAAGGTGGTTCTGCTGTAAGCAACTTCTCTGGCTGCTTGATCTGCTTTTCTGTTTCCTATTGCCTCTTTTGAGTTTCCCTTTTGGTGGCCTCGGCAATGGATGACAGCGACTTGTTTGGGTGCCCATATTGCTACCAGGAAGTCTAAGATCTCCATTTTATTTTTTATAGTTTTCTCCTCTGTGGTGAGCAATCCCCACTCCCTGTAAATTGTCCCATGAACGTGTGCAGTTGCAAATGTGTACCTGCTATCAGTGTAGATGTTGACAACTTTTCCTTCACCTGCTTTTAGGGCTTCGGTTAGGGCAATCAATTCTGCTTTTTGGGCTGATGTTCCCTGTGGAAGAGGCTGAGCCCACATAGTTCCCCGTAGAGTGACCACTGCTGCCCCTGCATACCTTACCCTATTCTGGATGAAACTACTGCCATCCGAGAAAAGCGTTAGGTCAGGGTTTGTTCTCGGGACATCGGTTAGGTCCCAGTGTAGATTCTGGAACTCAGTTGTTTCATAACAATAATGCGGCCGCCCCATGGGACTTTCTTCTGGTAGTAAAGTTGTGGGGTTTAAGCTGGGAGTATGCTGAAACTTGATGCGGGGTTGATCTAAAAGCAGTGCTTGATAATGGGTTATTTGGGTGTTTGACATCCATTTGTCAGGGGCCCCTCGGAGTAAAGATTCCACTGCATGTGTGGCCATGACAATCAGATTCTGCCCCAATGTTAGTTTGTCTGAGTCCTTTACTAACATGGCAATGGCTGCTATAATCCGCAGGCAGGGCGGCCAGCCCAAGGCTACCAGGTCCAGTTTTTTTGACAGGTAGGCGACCGGCCTGTTCCATGGGCCAAGCTTTTGGGTTGGGACGCCCCGGGCAATGCCTCATCTTTCATTCATATAAAGGTGAAAAGGTTTTTCAGTATCCGGCAAGGCCAGGGCCGGAACTGAGACCAGGGCGTTTTTAAGGGCTTGGAAAACTTTGTCCCCCTCTGGTGTCCATTTAAAATTAGTCTCTGGTTCCTTGGTTATTTCATAGAGGGGTTTTGCAAGTTCAGCAAACTTAGGAATGCATAGTCGGCAGTATCCTACAGCTCCCAAGAATTCCCAGACCTGCTTTTTGCTTCCTGGGACCAGGATGCCTTCTATAGCCCAAATGCTCTGGGCAGTCAGGGATCTTTTACCTTCTTAGAGGTTATACCCAAGGTATGTGGCTACAGTTACACAGAGCTGAGCCTTTTTTGCTGATACCTGATAACCCAGAGTCTGAAGTTCTTTAAGCAGGTGCCTGGGGACACGCAGGCACTCACCTTCAGATGGGGCTGTGATTAACAGATCATCTACATACTGTAGCAGAGTCACTTCAGGGTGCCGTTGCTGGAAAGTTCGGAGGTCTTGGCGGATAGCTTCATCGAACAGTGTGGGAGTTTTTAAATCCTTGTGGGAGTCATGTCCAGGTTAACTGGTCATTTCCCCCTTTTTCAGGATCTGTCTATTCAAAGGCAAACAAGCGTTGGCTCTGCTTAGCCAATGGCATGCTGAAGAAGGCATCCTTAAGGTCCAGGACAGTGTATATCTGCCTCTCTGGAGTTAACCTGCTGAGGAGGGTGTATGGGTTGGGGACTGTGGGATGGATATCCTCCACTCACCTGTTGACCTCCCTGAGATCCTGGACAGGGCGGTAATCTCCCGTGTCCCGCCTTTTTGACAGGAAGAAGCAGGGTGTTCCAGGATGAGTGGCATGGCACTAGGATTTCAGCTTCCCGGAGACACTGGATGTGGATTGCTATGCCTTTTGGGGCCTCTGGGGATATAGGGCACTATTTTACCCTAATTGGTGTTGCCTGACTTTTGAGCTGTACAATGACTGCTGGTTGATGAGATGCCAACCCAGGGGAGTTTAATTCAGTCTAGACTTGGGGAAACTCAGTCTGCAGCTGAACCAGCAGTATGGTGTTTGAAGAGTTAAGAGGGGCCCCACCTTCTGTTAACACGTATTCCTCACTTAGGGGAAGAGTAACAATAATTTTTGATGCCCCTGGTGGATTTAGGCTTACTGCAGCCAGGTTTCCTCAAAACTTATGTTGGCCTTCAGCTTATGTAAGAGGTCACATCCTAGGAGCAGGTACAGGCAGTCTGGCATTACTAGGAACGAATGAGTTACTTCCCCTTTTCCCAAATTTATTGTTCTTTTGGTGGTCTAGGGGCATAATTGAGTCCTGGCTGCCCCCTGAACCAAGGAATGCTTATTCTGAAGTGGGCTGTTGTACTTTTGGAGGACTGAATGCTCAGTCCCCATGTCCACTAAGAAGTCCACTTCCTTCCACTGTAAGTTTCACCCTGGGCTCCAGGGGGGGATTGACAGAGCCCTGGCTCCGTCAGTCAGTTTGAAATTGAAGCACAGGAATAGATTTCGGTGGGCACCTCCCCGGAGGGCACTCTTGTGGTTGGGGTGTCCTGTCTGGGCAGTCTTTTATCCAGTGCCCAATTTTTTTACAGTAGGCGCATTGATTTTTTGCTAGTGGAGTTTTCCACCCAGTGCTGGTTCCTCTTTTCCCTGTTGGCTGCTTGGGTTTAACTTCCTGTAAAGCTGCAGCTACTACTTTTGCCATATTTTTTATTTGTTGGTCTTCAAGTTAGTCCCTGCTATTATAGTCCTTCTGGATTACCTCAGTTAATTCTGATGACCTTTTCCCTTCAAATCCTTAAATTTTCTGCAATTTCTTTCTTATATCAGGGGCCGACTGGGAGACAAAGGCTATAACTAAAGCCCTCCAATTTTCTGGAGCCTCTGGGTCTATGGGCGTATACATCCGATAAGCCTCCATAATGCATTCCAGAAAAGCCGTGGGAGATTCCTGTGGGCCCTGAGTTACCTCACTTACCTTAGACCGCTAGGCAGCCCAGAAACCCCCCATTAGAGTCCAGCAATAGGTGGTGAGACACTCCCTACCATGATTGGTGTTTGGGTTCCAATTAGGCCTCTCAGCAGGGAAGACACGGTCCACACGGTCCTGCTCTGCCAGTCTGCTGTCCGGTCCCAGGACCAATTTTCTTGCCTCCTGATGGATTTGTTCTCTTTCCTCCACAGTAAAAACAAGGGCTTGGAGGAGCTGTTGGCAATCCGTGGGCTGGTGGGTGAAGAAAATAGTTTCTGAAAGGCCTATGAGATTCATGTTTTTCAGAGAATGCCGGATTTTGGTGCTTTCAATTGTAAAGATCACTAGTAGTTAAAGGGACATAAACCATAAAGGGTTGGCCTCCCGAACCTCCTGTGTCTAGCCCCAGGGCCTGTCTCAGGGGGAGGATTGTGGAAGTTTGTGGTTCTGAGTTCCCCAAAGACGAGTTGGGGTTAGTCAGTTTATCAGGGGCAGTTGGGCCCTCAGGAGATGCATGGGGAAGAGGGAAATAAAGGGACTGATATGAGGACCCACTCCTGGTGAGTGACAGGCTGAGAACCTTGTGGACCCCCTGCTCCCACTCAGATGTAGAGTAGGGTAGGGGAATTTCATCATCCTCCTGTGGGCTCTGGAGGACCGGAGGTTTGGTTTTTGGAGTTTCCTGTAGGGCTAAAACACGAGAAGAATTAGCTTTCTTTTCAGCTTTCTTCATCCATGATAGCTGCTGCATTACCAGTAGGTACCAGGGAGTGATGTACGGGATCTCGTCTGGGTGGTGTTGATAGACGAACTGTTGGACCTTCCCCACTATGGCAGGGTTGAAGGTCCTGTCCAGTGGCCAGCTGAAATTAGGAAATGTGGGCCATTCAAGGGAACAAAAGGTGGTTAGATTTCTTTGGTTTACCTGATAACCCAACTGGTGTGCCACTCCTTGGAAATCCTTGAAGTGGCATAAAACCAGTTGCAGAGGGGTGTCAGGCTTAGAGCTCAGCTGCCCCATAATATTGATAGCAATGACAGACACAACAGTGACTAACACTGAACAAATAAAGACATTAACACAAACTGAACAGACAGACCTAACTACCCGAGGGCAATAGCAGAGGACCCAGTGACATCTCACTGGGACCTCAGACCCAGAAATTAGTGCTGCATCCAGCTTTCCTGCAAGTTCAACCAAAAGTGTGCCCAAACATAACAGGAACTTGACTCATCTCTCAGAGAGCACTGGGGACGTTGAGAGTCTGCCAGAGATGACAGTCAACTGTTTGCAAGTTCACAGACTCACCAGGCCTGACAAACACTGAGGTTCATGGATATGCAGACCCACAAGGTCAGCTGGTGATTGGAGCTGTGGATTAAGCTCTTGGATCTCCCGGGCGAGCCCCCAAATGAAATAGGGACTGAGCGCTTAATTCACAGACACTGACACCAAAAGTACAAGTTATAGAAAGGAGAGGTTTATTAGCCAAGAGCTGGCCAGTGGCCACTTGCCTGCTGGACATGTAAGTCCCACAGCAAGGGCCCCCATTTACTGTAGGGGCTTGCTTAAATGGGGCAAAACCACATTGGGACTTTGCAAGTGGGCCAAACCACAACATCCTGGAGGCCTAGGTACTTTTCAAGCAATGCTAGTGGGGTTCAAAGAAGCATTTAAAAAGTTGTTAGACAGTTTAATCTAGCCAGCAGGTGCAGTTGCCAGTTTCCAGGAAGGGACCTTTTAAATGTGCAAAGGTTGAGTACATGCTTAACTGTGCAAAGGCTGAGTTTATGCTTAGCCTAATTTTTGACATTGTAGATGTCTTTTAAGTCCCCTTCCACAGTGTCATAGAGACCAATTCATCTCCCACTCTAGAGGACACCCCCAGCCCCAGGTTCGCCTCAAGCCACTAGAATGCCAAGAGCCCTAGGAGACATCCTGAGGCCCTGAGACTCCCTGGACCCAGGGCTAGCCCAGTTCTACCCAGGTTTCCACTCTCTGCTGACCAATCCAGACCGGCCCCACTGACCAATATGCAGCCAACGGCCACATGCTGCCAGGGACCAGCCAATCCAAAAGCAGCCCACGAGGCCATCTAGACTGAGAAAGAACCTGAGGGTCCAGCCACGGTGAAGTCACCTCACCCAGTTCCTCTGACATGGTGATGGTGGGATCTGACTCTGGGCACCTGAGGCTTGGGGTCTGCACTGTGCCTGCAGCCCGGCTGTGCCCAGGGGGTGCCCGGATGGACTGTGGCACCCACAGAAAGAATGCGACATGCATAGCCCGAGTGGGTTCTGCAACTGCACAGTAGCACTTGGTGCGTGCACAACTCTGGAGTCGGAGGGGTGTTGCGCCACTTCTACCTGTTGTTTCAAGGGTACTTTTCTAACATTTATCTTCACCATACACAGGAACTGGTAGCCCCAGTGTAATTCCAGTTTTCCCAACTTGCTCTCTACACATGGCGCATCCATAAAATTCTGATGTAAAATAATCGAGTTCAGATTTTCTCGCATTTTCCGGGTTGCACATTCGTGTCCAGGGCGGGCTGTAGGATCACATCCAAAAAACAAGACACTTTTACAATGAGTCCCTGGCCCAGAGGCGTATGTTCTCATGCCAGTATTCCCAGATACTGAGGCGGCTGAGGCAGGAGGCTTGCTTGAGCCCAGGAGTTCAAGGCTGCAGTGAGCTATGATCCCAACACTGCACTCCAGCCTCAGTTGTGGAGTGAGACATTGTGTGTAAAAATAAAAGCAGTAAGAGTGTACTTTGTGAGGTAGAAATGCAGAGATGTTTTGCTGTTGGTGGAGAGTGCAATGAGTATAGGAGGATGCATAGGGAAACTGAGGACTGGAGTGGAGGCCAAGTGCTGGTTCGTGAAGTCTTGTCTTCCGGCTCCATCCTCACCCACTTTTGCCGGCTCTGTGAACATGGATGTGGGCCCTTTTGATACGTAATCCTTTGCCCCTGGCATGATTAAGCTTTTGCCAATGGGAGGTGCTGAAGAAAGATTGCAAGATCAAAGGGTTTCACCTCATGAAATCCCATATGCTCTGCACCTTAGAGGGCAGAATTTTGGCAAATTCTATGGGACAGGTTTTCAGTACTTTAAAGAGGGCATATTTCCATCAAGTTCTAGGGGCAGAATTTTCAGCAACCCCAGAGAATGGAATTACAGAAGGTCCACCCATGCAGCACAGCAGTGATTTGTCTGCCATTTAATGTCTTAGACACTCTCTCTGCCCTATTGGTAATGTCTGTTCTTTATATTTAATTTTAATTTATTTATAAAGATATGGGGTGCATTTCAGGC
Organism: Carlito syrichta; assembly: GCF_000164805.1. Taxonomy (NCBI): domain Eukaryota; kingdom Metazoa; phylum Chordata; class Mammalia; order Primates; family Tarsiidae; genus Carlito; species Carlito syrichta. Next base: position 11,451 of record NW_006978271.1, on the reverse strand, counting down.
TTAGATGTACAAACATTGATCATGCAGATACTCTTGTTGTTGAGGTATGCCCCTCCCTCCCCTAGCAGTTTCCCTCAGCTGCCAATCCCACCTCCTCCACTGACAGTTTCCCACTACTGCCAATTGCTTTCTTAAAGCATTATGATTGTTCAAGGTCTGCTTATGAGTGAGAACATATGGAACTCTGTTCTTTGATTCTGTGATAAATCACTGAATATGATCGACTCCAAATATATGCAAAGTCAATTTATTTGTCCTTCTTTATGACTGCATAATATTCCATCGTGTATATGTACCACATTTCTTTAAATACAGTGCAGTTTTGATGGGCAACACGGTTGGTTCCATGTTTTTACCATTGTGAATAGAACACCAACAAACATAGCTGCAGGTATCTTTTTGGTAGAATGATTTGAGTTCCTCTGGATATATTCCCAGAAGGGGAATTGCTGGGTCATATGGAAGGTCAATTTCTAGTTCTTTCAGGAATCGCCATACAGTCTTTCAAAGGGGATGCAACAGTTTGCATTCCCACCAACAGTGTAGAAGCATTCCTTTTTCTCCACATCCTTGCTAGCATTTGTTGTTGTTTGTTTTATTAATGATAGCCATTCTTACTGGGGTTAGGTGGTATCACAGTGTGGTTTTTATTTGCATTTCTCTGATGATCAGTGAGGTTCAGCACGTTTTCATGTGCCTGTTGTCTGTCCATATGTCTTCTTTTGAGAAGTGTCTATTTATGTCTTTTGCCCACTTTTTAAAGGGGCTACTTGTTTTTTTCCTTTTGGCATGTTTGAGTTCCTTGTGGATCCTAGATGTTAGGCCTTTGTCAGATATACACTTGGCAAATACTTTTCCCATTCTGTGAGCTGTCTCCCTGCTCTGTGGATGGTTTCTTTTGCTTTGCAGAAACCCATTAATTTGATAAGGTCCCACTTGTCTATTTTATTTCAGTAACATCTGTTCTTTATAGCTGTAATCCGTATGTCCTTTAGTGCTTTATTTCTTACCAGCTAATCCTTCATTATTCAAACCTTGTGTGACACTTTCCAATTTTTTATGTTAAACTTTCCTTGTTCAAAGTACTGTGTGATTCTTCTCTTCATATCCATCTAACATTACATAGCCACCTTTCAAATTTTCCTTCTAGCATGGAGTACTCATTAGACAGACAAGGCTTGTGATGGAATATAATTGAATGTCCCACAGATACGCAACAATCTCCTTCAGGTGCATTTCTAATCAATCTTCTCCATTCATGTGGTGGACCGATCATCTTCATAAAGGGAGGAGAAATGGAGGGTCGAAAAACCTTCTTATCTCTCCTAAAACTAGCTTCCCATTTTCTGTTCTTCCTGAGCTGAATCAGAAAGAATAACAGAGACCGAAAAGCAAGAAAAGTCTCTGATCAATGGGAAAAGTGGGAGAAGATACTGGAAATGCTATTAACTACCAGCTCCCAGGTGCAATTGGGACCCCAGTGGCTGGGGACAGAGCAGGAATTCCTGTGAACACCCAGCACACTTGGCAACTTGGAGCTTCGTGGCTTGGAATTGTGGACTGTGAATGCAGAGCAACCCTTTCCCTGAAAGACAACTAGAAAACCAGGATGAACCATTTTTAAATATTACAACATTAAACACCATCACTACCTTCACAGTTATGGAGCTAAGATCAAGGAAAGACCAAAAACCTAGAGAGCTGGGAAAAGCTGAGAGGAATAGTTTATTTCTTGGTCATTCACTAAGGCTTCAAAGGACAAAAGAGCCTGAGCTATACTTATGTGGGCTTTGTGGGAGGAAGGGACACAAGTCAAATCTGGGGCTCACCAATGGAGAGGAGTTGATAAACCGATACTTGCCTCAGACTGGGACAACAAAGAGATGAACCTTCAGAGGAAACGTGATCCAGAATTAACCAAAAGCTGACTACATGGTCAGTAGATCAGCCTTCTGACACCTGGGGACCTAGCACTACCAGGTCTCTGGGATAAGGCAAGAAAACTTTCTTCTGCAAATAATGTGTCAACTTACTTCACCAAGTGTCGGGGTCCAGCCCGACCTGAGGGTAGTTGGACCTGCTCCAGGGAATCAGGATGGCGAGAAGAAACCACTCGGAGGCAGTTCTTCTGGGATCAGTCTGATCAGGACTGAGTCCAAATTTTATTCAAACTCCTTCCACCTTATATACCATTTTCTATAACCTCCAGCAGTATGACAAATACCTGCTGGGGGCTTACAGGTCTCATGATGCATAACGTATTTCACAAAAGATTTTTGCTTATGGTAACAATTAACAATCAAAATTCCATGATGCGTATCGTGCTTCACAAAGCTTACATCAAGATAAGGAGTGCATGATTTCAGTAATAGTTTTGCTAACTGTTTTCTATAATATTTAATGATTAATCTGTATATTATAAGCTATTCTTATTTTCACCTAATGTAAAATTTCCTATTAATTTTCCATGATTTAGCAAAACACTCAAAATCTATACTATTTAGTTTAATGTCCAGCAGTAAAAAATATTTCTGTCAGGGACACTGGTGCAAGAGCCCTCTATGAAATGCTAAATAGTGAGAAGCAGAGAACGCTAACCATAATGTTTGACAAACCCCATGTGTACTTTACCACTGAATTCTGCCGGACACTGAAGTCGACACCTTAAAGCAGAAATCCAAAGTGCAAAAGTATATCCAGAAATAAATAAGAGTACTTTGGTTTTATTCTCTAACAGTCCCGTAACTGGGTTTCATTACTATCATACATAGGCATATTAGAGGGCAAATTTCAAGCAGAAGGAGGTGAAGTAACAAGCACAAGTTCACATAGTGCTATATATGGATAACTGAACTATGTATATATATTTCTAAACTTCCTTATAAAATTTCTGGTCTAAGTGAATAAATCAAATAGTGGTTGTCACACCTTTGAACAAGAAAAGGCACAGTTGCCATGATGATGACGGGAGGGCAGAGGCAGACTAAGAGTTTTGGAACATAATGAAACTAAGAACGTGCTGCCTGGCTAGAGGCAGGAAAACAAAACTATTAAAGCAATTTCTGCTTACAGAAACAAAGGCTGTATGGTTACTACTGAGAAACAGAGACTTAAGAATGGCTCAGAGAGTCAGAGAAAAATGAAAACTTAAAGTACAGAATGTTTTTCTGCTGTAAGGCTTTACCTAAAATTTTAGCCTAAGTGGTTAAAAGGTTTACTTTCAAATAATATAAGCTTTTATGTCACATATACAAACTGGTCACTATTCATATACCAACACTATAGGTGTCACTGATGCTTTTGTGTCAAAAGCAGATCTTCATCATGGGCCTTCATAGGCCTCAACTGTATAGCTATAGATGTTGACTCCCAACAACCAAGTAACTTTTAAACTATCCAGATAGAGGAGAAGTGAAGCAGCAGGAGAAAGAAGAAATGGAAACATCTCGGCCAGGGGAAGAAGAACCTTCTGCTGCACCTCCTCCCACCCTCCAGAATCCACAGGGAACTTTCTGGCCGGTTGGCCCTGACACAGGCACCTGCCCAGTGACCCTGGTCCTCTGAAGAAAGCCAGACTGTGAGCATCCACGGAGGGCCCAAGTTGTGAGAAAGGGACCTCCTCGTCCTTCATTATTTGGAAACCAAGCCATGCCAAATACCAGGAGTTTGGCTGCCTTATCTACAACTTTCTAGTTCCCCTTAAAGATTAAAATGAAAGCTGGGGACACCAAACAATGCAGTGTGTGGAGCTGAAGTCACGGCCTCAACATTTCTGCAAATGAGACATAGAGAGTCGTGAAAGTGTGGGGATCTTGCAATGCATTTGACAGAAGGAGGAATTGTGTGTTCCCCAAGGGAACTTCAGGAGAAAAGATGGTGAGAAGCACAGGTCCAGCCACTGTCCTGAAGCAAATAGGGTGGGAATTGCTGCACCCACGGCACACTGGCTTGGATCATGCTACCAGTGGCTTGGTCTCCACCCAGGCTACACCCAGGGATCACCAGGGCATCTGTAAAGACTTCTATTGCCCAACCTTGGCCCATATTTTCCCATACACCAGGCTGGTGGCAGCCAGCGATGGGGCTGAAAAGCTGCAGGTGCACCTCATGGCAGCAAGGCCAAGTCCACCACTTTTGGCTCCACACAGTGTTGGCCATAGGATCAGGTCATCGAGTCTTCAGCCCAACTGCACAGGTTCTGATCAGCAACCTGGAATCTGTGCAGCTGAAGCAAGCAGGCTGTGCCTAGTGTGCCAGAAAGAAGAGGGAACCATAGTTACAAGCAGCTTGCTTGCCTTTTAAGAGCTACCAACTGGGTCTCAACTCAAAGTGCCCACAGGTCATGTGACAATGCAACATGTTTACAGGGCAGTGATTACCCTGGTGATGTGCAGTGTTTCCCAGTCATTTATATTCTGCTTTTAGAGTATGGCAACCAAGGAATCAAGTTCACCAGCACGAATGATCTCCACCTGTGATGTGGAGTTCTGGACACAGATCAGGGTGGCAGGGCAAAGGAGTGAAGCTCTACTCTTCGAATGAGGCCCGAGTTCTTACTGGGTTTTAGCTTCCCTTGTGTCTAAAGTGAATCTTTTGTATCAAACAACATGTTTGACACAGTCTTTTTTTAAGATGAAGGATGGCCCAGAAGAACCGAGAACAGCACGACGCTACAACCTAGTGACTGGGAAAGCAGGATCCCATCATTTCACTGATAGACACATGTGCCTCTGTCACCTGTGTGTGTGTGTGTGTGTGTGTGTGTGTGTGTGTGTGTGTGTGTTTGTGTGTGAGAGAGAGAGAGAGAGAGAGAGAAAGAGAGAGAGAAAGAGAATGTGTGTGTGTGCTTGCATGTGTGCAGGGGGTGGGTGGGTGCAAATTGGGGAGAAGGATTGGGCTGAGATGGTGCTGAAAAAGGGAGAAAAACAGCATGGGAAAGAGTAACAGACTGACATTTCCCCTTTATTTGTTACCTACAAAAAAGTTTTCTTGGTGAAAATTGGTCTGATAACTTCAATCCGTCTCCCAGTCTGAGTCTAGGACTGAGACTTCTATGGGAGGCACAGAGAGCTGTGCCTCTGGTGTGCCCTGAGGATGGCAGCAGGTGGCAGCGCATCCAGCTGGAAGAGCTCTCATAGGGTGAGGAACGAACTTGACTGTCACCTCCTCCTGCACTCTCAGGCCAAGCTGAACACCACCAGGTATGTGACTACAGGGATGCCTCACATGTGCATTGCTCCTGGTGGTGCAGCAAATCCATGTCATTTCCTGACAAATGCACACATCCTCCATGGACACCTCTTTTTGGGTGGGGTACCGGTCACATCATCACAGCTTTGCAGCAATCTATGGGGATGGGTCCCAGTGCACTCCGCCCTCGTGCATAGTCTGGGTCACCAGGGAGTCTGCAGCCTCGAAACTAGATGGCAGAGAGTCAAGGCTCTGCTTGCTTTTCTGGATTCTGAACCCTGACTATTCAACTCTGAGGAAGTAAATGGGAAAGACAATCAACTCAAGAGCTCCAGGCAAAAGTTCCACTAATAACACTGCAAAAGCTAAGCTTTCTCAGACCCCAGGAACGCATGTACGTGATTCATTCTATCATTTTAAAGGGCAAGGCAGTTGGGTTTAACTGATAGCTCACTGCAATAAACCCAACAACATGGGCTGCCCTCAGAGGGATGCCTGCTCTTCTGAGAACAGCCCAGGAAGGGCAGGGTGGAGTTGCTGGGGCTGATCCAAGGAAAATACATGGATGGGATGCGAGTCCCAGGTACTGCACTAGTGGATGACCATTCCTGTTGGCTGAGAGTTCCCATCCCCACCTCAATAGCTGCTAGAATGACCTGCCTAGAATGCAGATGGCCTTTTGTGACCTCCCCATCTATATCCTTTAATTGTCTTCCAAAGTTCTGGGTATCTCATTCAAAGCTGACTCAAGGTCCTTCCTGCTCCAGGTCCAGCTTAGCTCTCCAAGTTTATAATAATTCCCCAGTATCCATACCATGTCCAGTCATACCCAAGAATTGTGAGTTCCCAAATGCTTCTGGATAGTACAGCCTCCCAATGACTTGTGTTGAACTTTAAGTGTGTCCCCAAGTGTTCCAGCTGTCAGTTGGGAAAGGCATAGTTTCAGGATGAAGCTCTTGACCCTGAACCAAGGTGGACTGAGAGAATGCTCACAGGCAGAGTCAAGATTCTTCTGAGAAATTCAGGGTTTGCTATACCCTAAAGATAGATAAGTAAAGGGCCATTTAGGCTCCCAAGTTTCTAGGCCTAAGAGCCAAGATCTTATGCTGTCAGCACATAGGTCAAATTAGTACAGAAAACACATTTTGTTTGAGCTTTCCATATACTCAGACTACTTTTAAAATTGGAAGATTTCACATTAATATCTACATTTCCATGACTCTTTTAAAAATTAGAATATCTGTAACTTAAGGCACAACATTTTTCATAGCAAAAATCGAAAGGATTAGTTCCCTTTTTAGTAGCCACAGATCATCTTCAGTCACACACAGCCCCCCCCACTCACCTGTGCACACCTACATACTACAGTCGATGAGGTTCACCACCCCATTGGACCTGCCCAAACACATGTCTGCAATCATTTTAGTCTAGAAAAGGTTTATAGCCTTGTGGTAGAAAAACGCTCGTAATTCAAACCCTAGGAAAACACACACACACACACACACACACACACACACACACACACACACACACACCCCTGCCCCATTACTTAAAGCACTTGGTTTGCGTCTTTGCCAGATCTCTCGGGACATTCATACTTGAAGACTTGCGTTTTGTCAGTTCTTCCACCATAGGGTCCAACCTTCTTGGCTCGTGTGCCTTTGCTATAGTGAGAGTCTTCTCACCACCTTCTTTACACTTCAGACATCTGACATACTCCATGGTGGTGGGAGGAACCACGCTAGATTAATGAAGTACACATATCAATGGCGAATATATTATTTTAATCTGAGAATACCTGGAAATGGCCATGATTTACAAAAGAACATTACTTTCATAAACTTCTCTTTATTCAACCAATGTAGAAATGTCTACTATATAGGAGACATTATGCCCAATCCTGGCAGTACAAAATTAAACACAAGTATCTACTTTGGAGCACTCATCTGGAAAAAAAAATTATTATTTCTGAAACGTCTGCAGGGCTGCAGGCTGCAGGACGACAGGTTGGGGGAACCATAAGACCAGAGAGATCCGTGGATGTGGGAGGCCCGGCCTGTGGGGCTGTGAACAGTGAGGAGCTAGGGAGCTAGGGCGACATCGGCGTTCCTACTTTGGGTGGCTGGGCGCTTGAGTAGGTGAGGGTGGTATTAGCAAAGCAAGAACTGGAGAGGAGCAGATTGGCAGAGAGAAGACAGGAAATGACTCAGGTATGACGAGTATGAGATACCTGTGGACTTGGAAGAGGAATCATCAGGAGGCAGTGAATACACAGGTCAAGAACCCAAAGAGAAAGTTTGGAAAAGGAGCTTTGACTAGAAAGATAGCAATGATGGCTGTTGATTTTGTTGTTAGTGTCTCAGAGAGTCTCATTAACTTTCAATTTTGTGTCTCAGACTGTATGCAGCCTGTGCTATGGTTTCTGTAAATAAGAGTATTATTTGTAGCATGGTACGTGCTTAATTCTGTGAAAGGTCTATGGATTCTGAAAAGAGTGTATTCTCTTTTTCTGTTTGATGTCTATTAATAATGTCTTTGCAAATACATTAAAATCTGCCATTTAATTTTGCTCACATCTGTCAAAGTCTTAAAGTCATTTATTTCTATTGCATGCCTTCTAAATTGTCCCAGTGTTGTGTATGTATCTGCCTTCTACTGGTGGATTTCATATAATGTATGATATTGATGTTCACAATCTTAGTTTAAACTCTTACTGTGAAACCTGATATATTGACTGCTTTTTGCCCGTAATTCTATCTTGCCTGGAACTGTATTACTCCTGTGGCTTGTACTTTCTTTGTTTGCTGATCCATTGTAGTCCAATCCGTCCTTCCTGCCTTCCTTTCTGTTTGTTTGCTTATTTGTATGTTTGTGTGTTTGTTTGAGGCAGCATCTAGATATGTTGCCCTTGCTAGTCTCAAATTCCTGGGCTCAAGTGATCCTCCCACCTCAGCCAGCTGTAGAGCTGGAAGTATAGGCAGGTACCACCAAGCCCAGCTCAAGCTGTTTTCTTTAAATGTGTAAGGCAAATGAATACACAGATAAAGCTATATGATGGTTTATGTAACTAATCCTAGAATCTTTTTTTTGTGTGAACGTTTAACCTATTGATACATAAGGTCATTAAATTGAGTTGGTCTTCTGACATACGAATTTTTTCTTGTTTCTGCTCTTTCTGCCCCCTGCTCCAATGCAATGTTTATTTCCTTTTATCTTCCAGAATGATTTGGACATGATATAGCGTGTGTTCTTGTAATTAAGCAATTATAACAAAGTATACTGCAGAGAAATTGAAAAAGTGAAGATACGCAAAATGAAATGATAATCATGCAGAATCTCACCTACCCCAAGGCACCCAGTATAGGCAGACTCCTGTATGTCTCTAAAATGTCTTCTAGACATGTGAGCACATGTGTATGTAAACACACAATAGGATCCCCTAGATTTGCAATGCTACACATGCGTCTGACCTACTTTGATCAACATACTCTGCAAATATCTTCCCATGTGAATAAATAGCTGTCTTCTATGTGTTTTTATATGCCTGCATCGTATCATATTGATGAGTGTAACATAACTAAACCAGTTTCCCAGTTACAGGTATGATTATTAATTCTTTACTATTACTAATAAGAAGGTGATAAATGCATCTATTAACACCTAGATCTTTGAGCAGATGGTTACTTCTGTAGGATACATTTGAAGTCGTAAAATTACTAAGTCAATATGTGTGTGCGTTTTTTAGGCTGTTTTATGTAATGCCAAACTGCCTTGTGGACATGTCACGCCTATTCTTACTCCCATTACATTGAGAATTTGATACAAGTTTGCCCTTTGCTAAATTTAAAAGATGTGAAGAGTCACATACATCCCTTTTGACCTTGTATTTCTTTAATAACTGGTTAGGTTAACATTTTCCATGTGTGTTATCAGCCTCCAAGATGACTCCCGGTGGTCCCTGCCCCTGGTATTCACACACCTGTGTAATCCACACCCACAGTATATCAGGGCTGGACAATAGAACACCACAGAAATGGTCATGTCATTTCTGACACTAGGTTGCTAAAGTCACCTTTTGTTTTGAGGAACTCCCATGTTCTTTGTTGCTTAACCTCAGCTCAATTTTGTGGAAGGTCCATGAAAGCCTCTTCCTCTCTTGTGGATCACGTCTGACTCTCATCAAGCAGTCTGCAATGGCTTGTATGAAGGGTATTAGTGGACATGTTGTGAGCAGTCTTGTGAGAAGAAAGGAAGTTTGCCTGAGAGGAGCTGAAGGCTCTATTCAACATGAATGCCATTTGCGAAGGTGACCAATCCTCCCAGGAGAGAGTGGTTAGCCAGGACACAGGATTTTCAGCGCTAACACTTATTCAGTCCCAGGCAAACTGAGACCAGTTGGACACCCTACACATGAGTGAGCTATCCTGGAAGCAGATCCATGTCCAGGTAAAGCCTGAAATTCCAGCCATCATCCTGTGTGTGACCTCCTACGTGACCCTGACCCAGAACCACTCATCTGAGCGTCTCCCTGATTTCTGACCACCAGACACTATGTGACATCATAAATGTGTGTGGTTTCAAGCTGCTTAGTTTGGGGGTAGCTTTGTAACAAATATGTTACGATTTTCATACATTTTATGAGAATTTTTAATATATGAAAAAGTGTTAATTTTACCATTTGGGCAAAGATGGATCTTCCGGTAAATTTTGTAAGAACTGTTGTATTAACACAGGGGAAAAATAAAGGTTTTCAATAAAATTATTACAAGACGTAAGGAAGACGTCTTGAAAAGAAGCCACATAGCGACCAGAGAAGAGACAGGTGCGTCTTGTTAGACGCTCTCTCTTGCTCAGTGTCCGGGGCTTCAACATAAAACTCCCTTCACCCCTGCCCTTGTCATCCTCAGGCCTTGGTGGAAACGATTCCTCCTCAGGCAAGCCTTGCACGATCCTCTCCACCAGGTAAAGGCCACCAGGTAAAGGTGTGTCTACTTCACCTTTGCCGTATTTTCACACTTATAAATATTTAGGTGTTTGTATTTTGAATGTTGACTCCCCATATCGACCGAGAACTTCCTGGGATCAGGGATTGTGCCTATTTGTCTTACTCTTATATGCCGAGTCTCCTGCTATGGTTTGTTGTGTCATCAGCTCTAATATTTGATGTATAGCTCAGTATGTGTCTACTACTTAAAAAATCATCCTAAGTCTGGTTCCCAGGATTTTGATTCATCAACAAGTTATTGATCCATGACAGCAGGAATCAAGCTAGTGAGCCTTGCTGCCCTGTAAAGAGTTAATTTCCAGTGTGGTGGGGGGGCATCCAATATACAAGTGCATAAATAAGTAAATGAATGAATGAATCATGTCAGAAAGTGTATCAGTTTTCATGTCTCCATATTTTTTGACTTTTGTCAATAAGTTCCCAGTCCCAGTAAATTACAACCAGGAACATCTACTTCCTGCTCGTATAGTATAAAGGAGGTGACAGGATGTTTGGCCCAGCTCCACAGACCTGCTTGCTCCAGAGTCTCTTCTGAAGGAGCAGCCCCTCTTTGGCCCACACTGTTCTCACAGCAGAGGAAAAGCATGAGAGTCATGATACCTGCGTTTGCAAAGCTTCTGCTCTGATGTGCTCTTTAGGTCCACTTATGAATGTGTCATTAGACAAAGGGGGGCTCAGAACCAGGCGCAACCAAGGAGTGAGCAATAGATTTTGCATTTATGGAAGAATTGCAAGTCTATTGGCAATGGATGGAATGAAACTTTCTCTGCAGGAAAGCTTCAATGCCTGGGAACAGTAATAGAACCAGGCGCAAATCTAAGTCAAATGAGGAAAACAAAGCAGGGAAGGAGAAGCATGGGAGCCAGGTGAATGTGAATGTCTTGGAGGTGGGAGATATAAAAGGGATATTGACAAATTTAAGGGAGGGATTAGCAGGTCATGTTCTGCTATTAGGCGTATGATATATGGTGGAGACTGCCAGCAGTTTACCATAGTCCCTTTTCCGGGTGTTTCTGGACCCAAGTTTTTCTGGGCATTCTTATAGTCAGGGCTGGACATGTGACTTTGTTCCAGCCAATAGAGAGAGCGCCGAATCCTAGCCACTAGACCACCAGGGAACCTTGTTCCAGCCAATAGAAAATAACTAACGTGATGTTTGTCCTGCCACCTGGAATCAAAGGACCTCAAGGCCCTAAGGGGTATTGGAGTCACAGATAGATGGAACCCAAATGCCCAAATCACCAGAGCATAGAAAG